>NC_139245.1:20447819-20565319 GCF_977018435.1 Lepisma saccharinum
ATGAACCCCCTCTACTTGTGGGTATTTGAATATGCGAAAATTAGACATTTTGAATAATCGATGAGAACAATCACAAAAGCAGCTTGCACCTGTATGACGTGTTCAAACTTCAGATGATTTTTGTTAATCTACAAAAGCCAAGTGCAAACGGAGATCACTACGAAAATTGGGGGGGGGGGGGGGGAAAGAAGGGAGGCTATTTTGGCTAATGGCAACGATGAGGATGAATAATGGTTGTTTTGATAAAATTGACGAAGTTAATATGCCTAGCCTAAAATAAAATTCAACAATTAATGTTAAACATTTGCCACTCTGAAATGACGACGGCTATCATCATAACATGACTTGTTTCTAACCTGTCTATATTGGCCCTCTCTCTACCCCTCCATAAATTTGATTCGAAAGGCACAATTATTCCAGTTCTTGAATAAGACTCGCATATGCCCTCAGAAAAAAACAAGAGAAGAAATAAATAAATCAAGTCATGTATATTCTTCATCCCCGAACTTTCTTCCACAACACTGCACGAAGCCTCGAGTTTCGGATATTGTTGTTGTGCGACAGGATAGGATAGATGAACCGTATGTTTACCGAGGACCAGACGTAATCAAACATTTTTTTGAAAAGATAGTTGAAGAGGTTGAGACTATTGGCAGCCTCTTACGCGAATTGAAACCAAATGCTCCCATTATCCAGCTATGAACTTCAATCTTACAATAATATTGAAACGTGTCCGGTGTGCGATCAAAGGTTTTACCGACGAGAACCGGAAAGTAATTTCATCATAATTTTTTTACCGGAAACTACATCGGTGGAATCTGTAACATAATGTATTCATGTATGTGTTTGACAATCATATATCACTTACTAGAACAATTTTCACATTGTTTTCACTACGTGAGATGATATTTTATTTACATTTGCGATAAAATAGAGGTTTGGGTGTAATAACAGTTTTTATTAATTAATTTAGAGATGCATTTTTTATTTGTTGAGTTAATGATTAGGTTAATTTGTTATTTCTTGCAAAAAAAAGAGGGAACCACAGCTGAAAGAAAATACACAACTTGTATTATTGAGGTCAAGAGTTTGTTTTAACATCACTTTTTGCATACATAGGCTAATCGCGACTCGGGATATGTTTAAAATGGAATCTGAAATATTGATTATGCGACCTGACTGGAACTCGGAATAGGACACACTGATTACAAGACGTCGATATATTACTATTTGGTAAGAAATTGAAGTGTTTCAATTCACACACACACACACTCACAATTTAAAACAACTAAACTGATCGTAGGCCCAACTGGCGGCTGGCATACACAACTATCCATCCACCAGTCGTCTTCTGGGGCGTGTGTTTCGATGAGTGTCAACAACCTCCATTGTGAAGTAAAATCTGTAGGGGTAACATCACTCTCCAATTACAATATTGGCAAACTTTTCAATTTTATCGTAAACGACGACAAAGGTATCGGCTACCTGATCAAAATTATCAACACGCTGCCTCCGAGATTCTGGAACGTTGCCGAAGGAAAGGGACTCGTGAACGACATCATCAACAAGTTACCTTTCGAGATATATTTACCTGGCTACCAATACTGCGGACTGGGTACCAAACTTGAGAAAAGATTGGAGAGAGGAGACAAGAGTGTGAATCCGTTGGACGCGGCATGCAAAAATCACGATATTGCTTACAACACGCACACGAATTTGGATGCACGTCACGAAGCAGACAAGAAATTGGAGCATGCTGCTTTCAGGAGGGTCATGAGCAGAGATGCTTCTTTGGGAGAAAAAGTTGCAGCATTGGGCACCACCATCGCCATGAACACGAAACAAAAATTTGGATGGGGAATCCTACCTAGAGTTATCTTTAACTGGCAACGAGGTGATCTTGGTCAGCACGACGAACCCTCAGCCGTTATAGAAGATATCTGAAACCAGCTTACACCAGTCACTCATAGCCCCCCCCCCCCCCCAATTTTCTCACGATGGTGGGTTGCTACCGGCCCTATACGTAGGCCGAATAAATTCCGACCAGAGCCGGATTCGAACCTATGCCGTCTCGCAGCGAACAATCTCAAGACGAGTGAACGCCGTAATTCGCTCAGCTACGGAGGAGGACTCTCTCTCTCTCTACTCTTTCTCTAATTTTCATCATCATTGTTAAAATTAATCCAAGAGAAAATATATATTTTGTGTTGACATGGGAAATATGCAATAAAAAAATACATGATCAATAGTTAAGGTCAAAATCTGAATAAACAGTGAGGGTGATACACGCAAGCTTCCAGGCATGTGATTTACACAGAATTAAATATAAAATGAGAGATGGAAGGTTTTTGTTACTATTAGAATTTAAGGACGGAAAATATGTACAGCAAATGAATACTACGTTTGACTAATCGTGAAGATGAGTATCACAGTACGTTTTTTTTATCGTTCTTATATAAACGTTGAAACGTTTAAGAACGTATAAGAACGTTTACCGAAACGTTTCAACGCTGCGTGAAAACAACGTTGAAACGTTTCGGTAAACGTTCTTATACGTTCTTAAACGTTTCAACGTTTATATAAGAACGATAAAAAAAACGTACTGTGATACTCATCTTCACGATTAGTCAAACGTAGTATTCATTTGCTGTACATATTTTCCGTCCTTAAATTCTAATAGTAACAAAAACCTTCCATCTCTCATTTTATATTTAATTCTGTGTAAATCACATGCCTGGAAGCTTGCGTGTATCACCCTCACTGTTTATTCAGATTTTGACCTTAACTATTGATCATGTATTTTTTTATTGCATATTTCCCATGTCAACACAAAATATATATTTTCTCTTGGATTAATTTTAACAATGATGATGAAAATTAGAGAAAGAGTAGAGAGAGAGAGAGTCCTCCTCCGTAGCTGAGCGAATTACGGCGTTCACTCGTCTTGAGATTGTTCGCTGCGAGACGGCATAGGTTCGAATCCGGCTCTGGTCGGAATTTATTCGGCCTACGTATAGGGCCGGTAGCAACCCACCATCGTGAGAAAATTGGGGGGGGGGGCTATGAGTGACTGGTGTAAGCTGGTTTCAGATATCTTCTATAACGGCTGAGGGTTCGTCGTGCTGACCAAGATCACCTCGTTGCCAGTTAAAGATAACTCTAGGTAGGATTCCCCATCCAAATTTTTGTTTCGTGTTCATGGCGATGGTGGTGCCCAATGCTGCAACTTTTTCTCCCAAAGAAGCATCTCTGCTCATGACCCTCCTGAAAGCAGCATGCTCCAATTTCTTGTCTGCTTCGTGACGTGCATCCAAATTCGTGTGCGTGTTGTAAGCAATATCGTGATTTTTGCATGCCGCGTCCAACGGATTCACACTCTTGTCTCCTCTCTCCAATCTTTTCTCAAGTTTGGTACCCAGTCCGCAGTATTGGTAGCCAGGTAAATATATCTCGAAAGGTAACTTGTTGATGATGTCGTTCACGAGTCCCTTTCCTTCGGCAACGTTCCAGAATCTCGGAGGCAGCGTGTTGATAATTTTGATCAGGTAGCCGATACCTTTGTCGTCGTTTACGATAAAATTGAAAAGTTTGCCAATATTGTAATTGGAGAGTGATGTTACCCCTACAGATTTTACTTCACAATGGAGGTTGTTGACACTCATCGAAACACACGCCCCAGAAGACGACTGGTGGATGGATAGTTGTGTATGCCAGCCGCCAGTTGGGCCTACGATCAGTTTAGTTGTTTTAAATTGTGAGTGTGTGTGTGTGTGAATTGAAACACTTCAATTTCTTACCAAATAGTAATATATCGACGTCTTGTAATCAGTGTGTCCTATTCCGAGTTCCAGTCAGGTCGCATAATCAATATTTCAGATTCCATTTTAAACATATCCCGAGTCGCGATTAGCCTATGTATGCAAAAAGTGATGTTAAAACAAACTCTTGACCTCAATAATACAAGTTGTGTATTTTCTTTCAGCTGTGGTTCCCTCTTTTTTTGCAAGAAATAACAAATTAACCTAATCATTAACTCAACAAATAAAAAATGCATCTCTAAATTAATTAATAAAAACTGTTATTACACCCAAACCTCTATTTTATCGCAAATGTAAATAAAATATCATCTCACGTAGTGAAAACAATGTGAAAATTGTTCTAGTAAGTGATATATGATTGTCAAACACATACATGAATACATTATGTTACAGATTCCACCGATGTAGTTTCCGGTAAAAAAATTATGATGAAATTACTTTCCGGTTCTCGTCGGTAAAACCTTTGATCGCACACCGGACACGTTTCAATATTATTGTAAGATTGAAGTTCATAGCTGGATAATGGGAGCATTTGGTTTCAATTCGCGTAAGAGGCTGCCAATAGTCTCAACCTCTTCAACTATCTTTTCAAAAAAATGTTTGATTACGTCTGGTCCTCGGTAAACATACGGTTCATCTATCCTATCCTGTCGCACAACAACAATATCCGAAACTCGAGGCTTCGTGCAGTGTTGTGGAAGAAAGTTCGGGGATGAAGAATATACATGACTTGATTTATTTATTTCTTCTCTTGTTTTTTTCTGAGGGCATATGCGAGTCTTATTCAAGAACTGGAATAATTGTGCCTTTCGAATCAAATTTATGGAGGGGTAGAGAGAGGGCCAATATAGACAGGTTAGAAACAAGTCATGTTATGATGATAGCCGTCGTCATTTCAGAGTGGCAAATGTTTAACATTAATTGTTGAATTTTATTTTAGGCTAGGCATATTAACTTCGTCAATTTTATCAAAACAACCATTATTCATCCTCATCGTTGCCATTAGCCAAAATAGCCTCCCTTCTTTCCCCCCCCCCCCCCAATTTTCGTAGTGATCTCCGTTTGCACTTGGCTTTTGTAGATTAACAAAAATCATCTGAAGTTTGAACACGTCATACAGGTGCAAGCTGCTTTTGTGATTGTTCTCATCGATTATTCAAAATGTCTAATTTTCGCATATTCAAATACCCACAAGTAGAGGGGGTTCATGCCACATTAGTAATTTTAAATTGTATTCTCGGAGCCATGCACACATTTCCTAACATTGTTGCCTTGTAGTCGATGAGTTGTGCAGGTACAGCTGTGAAGTTGTTAATAAGACCCAACACAGACAAGTCACCCAACATTGCTTTTCGACTAGAAAATTGTTATGATTACAGTACACCCATATCAGTATACAATAACATGGTGCCATTTTTTCTGTTTCTGTTGCCAGCAAAAACAAATCTACAAACCACAGGTTCGAGAAATAAGATATTAACTATATTTTGCATACATGTAGGTACGCCCCGCGAGGTGTGTTATTGGAAGACTCAATACATGTGAGCAGTGGAGTAAATTTTTTTTCTTTTATTTTGATGTCCATGCATTTATCTAAACCCCTTGTCCAACCAAAACAAAAGCTCTGATCCCATCTGGAGACTGCAAAAACTAATATGTATGTTTATTCAGAAAAACCATCCATGGACAATACCGTTGCGCCCTCCATGTGCATTTTCCTTGTTGGCTAAACGCGAAGATGCCCGAGACTGCTTTCGAAATTGCTTTCAGCCTCGCATCACCATACACCCGTTTTCTACAATTCTATTAGCCTACTATTATTATCTAAAACTATTTCATCACACACAATCAAAAAAAATAAAAAAAAATAACATTTCTCTCCTTCACTCGCTTTTAGCCATCGTCCAGTGTCCTTCTAGATAGCAGGTGAATCGTGACTAGCAAAAGTATTGAAATCGAAATATGAATTATCCGTTATAACCCCCCCTCCTCTTTTTTTTCTCTCCCCTTCTTTACATGCACGCTCGATAACATTAAAATAAGCAAAAAACATACCGCTATGCTTAAAAAAAACATCCATTGTACAACTCTATAGGTCGAGGTTCATAAGCCTCATACATCTCATGCGAGGGACTGCATATCTTGTTTGCAGTTTATAGTGGCATCATATTCCTTCACTCGGGAGACTTGCAAGACAGCTCATTACTAGATCTGTTTTGTGGATATGAGAATGCTTGCTATCAGTAATAAAATATTTATGCTGTTTAACCTAACAGCTGAGGGGCCGGGGCATTCCACATTTACCTTTGCTAGTGCAATAAATATCAATATTTTTAAGTTATGCAATAATTTTTGACATTATATTCATGTCCATTTCCAAAACTAGATTTATATACACAAACAACTCGCTCTTGCAATATATTATCTATTGTGAAAAATTCTCGCATGTTCGCAAAACAGGAAATACGCGTCATAGCTTCCGTGAATCAAGCACAAGGTTACTGGAGCACGCAAAATACCGTATGCCAAGAATTAAATATTCCAAATGCAGGCATCATGCACAAATAGAATAATCAGGTTGAATTTACAGTCTAAAACCACCATGTTCTGGCAGCAAGTATCAAAAACATGTGGTTAGGAGATTTTGATAGAGAGTGAGTAAAATAGTTGTTGCAAGTTACCTTTTAAAACCCAGTACATGTGTAGGAATATATTGCATATAAGCTGTCTCACTCTCTCCGTATGTGTGTCAGGTGGTCGTGTCGATCGTTAGTTGTATGTCACAGCTTAACCGTACTAGGTAATATTTTTACATGAGGTAAGTTGGCATACTCTGCAAGAGTATATGTTTCAAGCTTCTAGCTGTAAAAAATTAGCTTTAGCCTATTTGCAAAGTGTAAGTTTGGCTCGTCGAAAGCAACTCAAACAGTGTTGCCAGCTGTAGGTTAATTTTCCCCCGTTATACAATTACAAGAGGTGAGTTGCTTATACCCTATCTGGAAGATGTGTCCATGGCTTATGTCGTAGGTTAATTTAGTTTGCAATAAATCTTGTGTGTTGGCCCTTACAAGTAATATAGCTGCCTTTCTGCCTTTGAGTCACCTGTAAGACTATATGTAGGTGGGCAAGTAAGGTTAGTTTAGTTTACGATAGATCAACCTGTCATGCTATGTACTATTTTCTGCTTTTTGAGTTACCTGTAAAACTATATGTGGGTGGGTGTGTGAGGTTAGTTTAGTTCACAATAGATCGCACTTTAAATTTGCTCACACTCTCTCTGTCTGTGTGTCGTGTCGATCGCTAGTTGTATGTTACAGCTTAACCCGAACTAGGTAATATTAACTGTACTTCAAAAAATAAAATTGTGTGTATCTCATATCGAACTAGAAATAAAAAAAATCAAACATTAAGCATTCATGCAGATTAATTAAGTCGTAAGTTTCAAAATTTTTGACCCCCCACACAAATCGCATTACATACATACATACATGTGGAAAAAACAGAAGTATACAAAAAAAAAACCCCTGTAAGTAAAACTAATCGGGGGTAGACCTACAGTTTCAAAAACCACTTGTGCGAGTATCAAATCTTTAAATACCACTGCGCCATAGAGGGAGAAGGCCCGGTGAGAGGGGGTAGAAAACTGGAAACATTAACACCGCTATTGCCAGTTAGCGTCTTCTTCATCTTATTGCATACTTATCATCTTATAGAAAATTACACCGTCAACTTGTAACTTGTAGGTTAGCCTCGCCTGTGAAATATCATATGTTTAAAAAACAAAAAATTTGTGAAGCAACTAGTCAGTGTTGCCAACTCCTATTGGACGAATCTTCGACAACAACCCCCTCGCACAATTCGAGCACAAAAACTTCCGCGACAAACCTCGGTGCGAAAAATAAATTTCCCCACTGGTCCAAGCACACCCTTCCACGCATACGAAAGCATTTCGACAAGCACATGTACGATTTGGATTTCACCTCAACAGTGCTGCAGAATAACAACAATCCAGCCGATAAGACACCTCTGATCAAATTAACGCTGCACACTACGATCAAAATCCAATATAAGTTAGTTCGATGCACAAATTAAAAAAATAATAACTCACAAAACTCTACAGAGGTGCGATAATCTACAACCGCAGCCGTTAGAACCTTTTACTTTTTTGGTTGGGCACCACGCACCCTGGCGAGGTTATAGGGGCCAGGCATCCTAAAAAAACAACAATTATTTATTTGTTTGTTTGCCTCACAATACGAAAATAATAAGAAGCACGCGCGTATGCATGTGCAGCACATCGCCTGCGAGAGAGGTTTACAAAAGCCGTGTCCGGATTGGCAAGCACTCCATCCCGTTCTCTCCCCATTGCTCTCGCATGCCGTCAAAGTCACGTCCAAGTCGTCCAAATCTGCATGTCCCTCTTGTAGTACGCCTGTCACTTTTCCCGCCAGGTGTCAGCCCAAACTTCACCCACCGCGTGGGGCGCAAACAAACATGACAATGATTTCCACCTAACTACTCACATTAAAAATATAACACGCTATTTCATTATTTATGTTTTCTGCATTCATTATCGATAAAATATTAAAATATAACTGAGTTTTACATCCTCTAATCAGTAAATATTGTCTGTACAAAATGAAAGTTAGAATATGGCTGCCAAGCGCAGCGTCACAGCGAGTTCAAGCGTGCATCTGTCGCGCCTCTCTGCTCTTCCCTCCGACTCCACGTCTACCGCAAATTCGGACAACAGAGATTGGCTGAGTCCCGGATGGAACAGCGCTCTAGGTGACATCTGCTGCTGATTCGGACGCAACCCTGGCCACTTCTATTAGTCAGTGTTGCCAACTCCCATTTGTAGGTTAGCTTCGCCTGTAAAATATCACATAATGAAATATTCTTCAGGTAAGTTGACAACATTGAACCGCAATTGATGTTACCAGTGTTGTCAACTTCTATTTGTAGGTTAGCTTCGCCTGTAAAATATCACATGGTGAAATATTCTTCAGGTGAGTTGGCAACATTGAATCGCAATTGATGTTACCAGTGTTGTCATCTTCTATTTGTAGGTTAGCTTCGCCTGTAAAATATCACATGGTAAAATATTCTTGGGGTGAGTTGGCAACACTGAACCGCAATTGATGTTGCCAGAGTTGCCAACTCCCATTTGTAGGTTAGCTTCGCCTGTAAAATAACATGTGGTGAAATATTCTTGGGGTGAGTTGGCAACACTGAACCGCAATTGATGGCACTCAACCCGTGCACCTCCACTAGTCAGTGTTGCCAACTCCCATTTGTAGGTTAGCTTCGCCTGTGAAATATCACATGGTGAAATTTTCTTGGGGTGAGTTGGCCACACTGAATCGCAAATAATAGCGCAGAACCCGTGCACCTCCACTAATCAGTGTTGGCAACTCCCATTTGTAGGTTAGCTTCGCCTGTGAAATATCACATGGTGAAATTTTCTTGGGGTGAGTTGGCCACACTGCGAGAAAAGCCTCAAGCAGTGTTGCCAGCTCCTTGCTTGAGGTTAGGTTAGACCCAAAAACAAAAACCTTGGTGATTTTTTCAAGTGAGGAGTTAGCAACACTGCGAGCGCCACCGAGCGCCATTTTCGGTTTCAGAACCCGTGCACTTACACTACTTACTTCCAGTCACACGTGCATGTGCTTTAACTTTGTTTCTGGCGTGGTATAATACAAGGAAACCCAATAAAATACATCTATTTTCTGCGTTTTCCGTACCTTGTGGGGGGTGATGCATCTACTCTCCCCTCCCCCGCAGCTAACGGCGCAGGCAATCTTCCAACCTCTGCATTGAGCACTTGTAGCCAACAAGAAGGAAAGACGAGGTGGCAACAACCGAAGAGGGAATGATATTTGAAAGTGAAAACAAGCACGAATGCAGAAGCAGTGACCTCGAAAAAATATATATACTTAATGAAATCCACTTCAGAGCAAGAGCTAGGGTTGGATGATATCCGAAATTTGATATTGCGATATATCGTCAAGAAAATTTCGTCACAGACGACACAATACGATATTTTCTCCCTATCGTGATATCGGCGATATATATCGCCAAATTTCGTGACGATATATCGTGTACTTGATATTGCCTGGACGATATAGTTTCAATATCGCGATATAACGTCCAGACGGTATATCGCCCAACACTAGTAAGAGCTAATAACCAAGTAAAATTGGAAGTTTAATTCGAAAATAATCGAAAGAAGGCAAGAAGAGGAAATTAAAAATTACAAACAGATTTCATAAGGGATTCTGTGGTTCGAATGTAAGCCAATATAGGATGGTGGGCACTGGATAAAATGCTAACAGCCCGACTATTTCTTAAAAGTTCTTGAAAGAAATAGGCCGGAGGAAACAGGCTGTCCCTTTGCCTGGTTGCAGGTGTGAAAGAACCAACGCTGAAGAAAGAAAACATGCAGTTTCTGGTTCCGCCCTTGTTTGAAATCTTCATTGCCGAAGTTGAAACTAAAATATTATCGAAAGGAAAGTACTGACACTTTCATGTTTTGAAACATAAAAATAAACAATGCATATTTTGCACTTTTTTTAGCGTACTGAACCGTGCTCTTGGTTATTTGTTTGTTTGACTTTTCCAACTAATTCTCTGCTCCAACATACCACACACGTACCTGGGGCCTATCCGATGGCGTAGTGGCAACGTCGTCGCTTTATACATAGTGTCGTTGGCACATAGTACAGTGGTTCGGATCCCACTTTAAACTGTAGGCCCAGTTCCGATTATCCTATCTGTGCATAAAGTGCATTTAAAACAACCACACATACACATTTTTGTGTGAAGTTAGATAGAAGTGATAGAAAAAGTATAAAAATATTTTTTAATGTTTTGTTATTTATTATATTATGAAAATTCAATTACTGTTGTCCTCTCCAAAAATTCCCATTAAGCATCGTGTCCCAACCGTCTCCGCTTCCTCTGAACACCCCTGGCTCCAGTTTGTTTAACGACAGAGTTGACTGAAAACCTAATCAGGTCAACTTAAGTAGCTGAAAGTGTTTTTGTTTTATTCGTACGTTTCTAATTTTACGTCTCCTTTCTGATACTTTTGATTGATTGCGAAGATGAGAACAAATGATGAAGACACGAAATCGCAAAAAATATTTAAAACTTTGCTTTAAGTCTACTCCTTGCAAAGATAGGTTAACCGAGACTGTACCTACAGTTTAAATTGGAATCCGAACCAATGCACAATGTGCTTCCACAGGGGACAGAATCTGGAAACCCTTGATTACAAGCCAACAGTGTTACGCACTGCACGATACACTACACAAAAATAAAACACTCATTCCGAAACAAGGGGTTTAGGCTTTATGTGAATAATATGGACTTATAAAAAATATAAAAAGAAATAAACTCAAAGGACTCAACTTTGAACCGTTGCTGGCGATATCGTGAGTGAGCGTCTACATTCTGTCATTTGTCATCTGAAACCTTTGGTCGGCTTCCGTTGCGGAGTAAACGGCGTAACACGCTACGAAGGTCCAGGTTCGTACGTGGTCAGTCATGGATGTATCATTTTGTGTGTCCCATCACAATATCATCGGTTCATCATTTATCCTCATCGTCGCGATTAACCCGATAGGTAGAAAATCGGTGTAAAATAGCCAAAATAGCCATAACTATTTTTTCGCTTGCACTCACGACCGGATCAAGAAAGTGTGGGGCGTTACCCCCACACCCCCTATACGCCTTCATGGCGTGGTGCTATGCACAGGGGAACACTTTACCTTTTTTTACCTTTACCGCTTGCAGCGCTCCACTAACAACAGTCGTTCTAGCATTTTTTCAATGCCTTTCCTGGCCGGACGCCTGTCAGGTTTGGCGTAAATGACTATATTCCCAGCTGCCTATCTGGAGGTTGAATCTCTACAGCATGCTTGCAATGCTCTCTTGGACGCTAGCTTACGGAGCAGAGATTGGTTCTAGGGCTCATGTGACCTTTCCTTTCTTCTGTCGCAGAAGACAGAAGCAGAATTCCTACTCGTTTAATCGGGCTCGTGCTGTTTGATGCAACAATACGCAATATTGACTGACGCAACTTTACCCGCATGAACAGAGATGTGCATTAAAAACTAATAGATCAACAGTTTTTGTCAAATAAGTTGGTGAAGCTCTCGTGATATAAGTTCAGCATGTGACTGCTCTACCACTTAACCCGCAAAAACTATTCTTTTTTATTATTATTATTTCGTTAGTATCTAACCGCTTAATATTGTGTCAGTGGGAATGTTTAGTATTCATTTGAAAACTCTTAACATCGAATGGTCTCTGGACAAAATTATTTTAAAATGTTTATCAGCATTCTCAAAATGCAATAAACAGTAGTCTGAATTACTAATCGGCACTGTTACGTTAGTAGAGTGTACGATAGTTTGATCATCCGCCACACCTCCGTGTCAGTGTGTTTTGCATAGCGCGCCAAGACGACAGAGGACCCTGGTTCAAATCCCGGCGTGAGCACGGGTGTTCTTTGTGAGTGTCACTTCATCAATATCATCACTCATATTCATATTCGCGATTAACTAAAAGTGGTAGAAAAGCGAAGTAAAATAAACCAAATCAATCAGTAGTTGGATCACCCACAACAATAACATCTACTGTTGTTCAGAGGCGCTTGTGATTCAGGTAGGTTTCTTATGACTTGCGTCATGCCGAAAGGTATAAGAAAGGTGTAAAACACCAGAGTTCAAAACATTTTTGGCGTAGTGAAGCATCTAATTTTCTATCTAAAACATGCATGGATGATGTTTTATTGAAAACCCAGATGACTTCATGCAAATAAAATACCTGTAGCTACTAATTCCATAAGTAAATTATTAAGGGCCGACCCTTCCTTTGGACTTGGCTTTCCAACCCGAAATGCCCATGCTACGCCAATGATAATGATAAGCAATTTGTCTATTATTACATATGCCTTCGATTGCACGCACAACACAGGATTTCTGTATTTAACCTAAGTTACACAAGAAGAGCGATAAAAGTGCTTCTACAGATAACATCTAATAACAACACGTACTGGTTTTCTCCCTTCGCTTGTCTGTGAGGGGATTAGTGGGCATCGTTGCCACTACTTCAGAAACACATGTAGGTCGTGTGGGAAGAGAGAGAAGCAAGAAAGCTCACTTCCGTGTTCTCTCAGCACTACTTCACGACACGTACAGCAATTTTGTTTATTTTCAATTTAAACTGTGTAAACCAACTTTATGTTTTAATGTTGAAAAAATTACGTTATTTAAAAGCAGCGAAGTTAAGCATAAAAGATGAGTGTCTGGCAACCTTAGATACCGATAGCAGAGAAACAAGATCGACTGTTCAACAACTACCCTATCCTGTCTCCTCGTTTGTGAAGTCATCGAAAAAAAAGTTTAAAAGAAGTTGGTTTCTTTAAAGATTATTCTGTCTACGAACTAAAGACAATAGTAATTGAATAGAATGGCCATATTTTCACGCGATAAAGTTACTTTTTACTCTCTAGTTTTTTTTTGTTTTTTTGTTGTTTTTTTGTCTGATTCCCTTCTTTCTTTGGGGCCGAGATCGTACCGGGGTGCTGGTCTGTAGACCCCCCAAATCTGTGGCAAAAATCAAATACGTATGTACGAGTGACTTACTAAGTACGAAATTACCTCGCATATAATTTTGTTGTGAATTTTTCACATTCTGCATTGTTATATGGACAATTTTCGTCTGCGATAAACAAATGCTTAGCTTTCTTTAAGCTGTCATTGAATAGAAGTCAACTAAGGAAAAAACAGAAATCATCAGCATTTATCACCAATATGTGACACGGGCGACACCAGACAAAATTAGATAAATTTCGTAATAGAATGACCTCGTACTCTAAATCAAATGAATGCAATTTTTAAGTTATAATTAGATCTCGGATTTCAGGTGTTTAACCTATTTTTTCTTTACAGGTATGTAAGAAATAATAAGTTATGTCAACGTTTGATTAAAAAGCGCAACAACTGATGAAGTTTTATAGTTACGAAAAAAATATTTCGCTTGTTAGAACCTATTTTAAGTTTTTGTGCCTAAATCAAGCCTTTTTTTAGGTTTTTATATATTTTGAAGGATTTTACAGAATGTTTATGTCACACAGAACCATTTGCTTTGTTTCGTCACGAACAAATTCAATGACGAACGTGTTTGAAATGTACTCTCTGTCGATTTCCCTTCCTCCAAGTCCATGGTGATTTTTCAAAGCTCTTAACAAAGCAAAATGTCTGGTTCCATTGTTACCTGTACAATCCAAAGTGGTCTGATCTGTGTCGCCTTGCTCACTTTCGAGTCACTTCGGTGCTTTGTGGCATTCACCAACATTTCAGCATTGAAGTTGTTTTTGTTGAAAGATTATTTTCAGCATATAAGATGATCCTCACAAACAAAATTGCGGAGTTTGACTGTGAATAACATGTAAAAGGGCTGTTGCCTAACTATACGGTAAAGAGTGGTTTTTAATAGCCAATTTCCAATGGTAAGTTCTGCCATTGCCGTAGGGTTAGGCAACACACATAATGTTATGCAAGATAGTGCGTATTTCAGGATATAGATGACTATACCTAATCAGCATTTTCAAGAATTTTGAACAAATTAAATTTTTTTTTAACCTATTTCAGGATTTTTCGTGAGTAACTTAATATTTTTAGGATTTTTAGAACCTATTTTAAGGTTTTTCGAACATATTTTAGGATTTTAGAGCCTATTTTAGGAATCTAAAAGCACACTTTTTAGAACCTAAAAATCCGTCTAATCATAACTCATCCCCATTTTTGCGATTAGCCAAAAGTGGCACAAAAGGTAAGTAAACTAAACCAATTCAATCAATAAATAAATCCTTCAACAGTTATATAATTGTTAAATAATAAAACAATTTCAACAATTTTTAAATTTATTGACTCTTTAAACAGTTAGTAAAGTAATCAGTTCGCTACTTTGTACAGATCTGATATTTATAAAAATAAGTCAAATATTTAATAATGCATTTTTAATTTAATAATTAGTAACTCCATATTTAATTTTATATTATATATATTATATACACACACATATTCGCGCGCACTTGTGTGTAGATTAAGATATTTTTTCCCTCAGCCAATCTTCAGTGATTTCACACTATGTACGCCAAGCAAAAAGAAGGAGAATCAGTATGATCATGTAACAACCACATTCTGCGTTTCGTTTCAAAGGTAATTGAATGCAACTCTGTCACTTTGTAATCAAGGGGTTCCGAGATCGAACTTCCATCTCTTCTGGGTGCACATTGCTCAGTGGCTCGAATCTCACTTTAAACTGTAGGTTCTTCCCGATTAGCCTATGTAGCAAAAGTGAACTCGAAATAAAGTTAAACCACAGACAAAAGTGGTTTGACCACCTTTTTATAGCTTCCTTGATAACATCAACGATCAAATCAAATTGCCCCCCTTTCCACTCATTGATTTTTTTCTTTTGTAATTTGCATATATTGATTTCAATTATATCCAATTTATGCGGGTGGTGGACCATGTTTGATGGACAGATTCTAGCAACGATGACAAATGAACGAAGTACGTAGTGACTCGCAGCTAATGCAAACGCAATTTTACATCTCTAGCTTTTCCGACTGCGGGATGAGACTTCCTGGCGCCACGATTTACTCCGCTGCTGAAACTATAAAACCAGCAAGGGAAGCCACGTAGCGAGTTGCACGGGATTCGCTATAGCTTGTGGCGTTCTGAAATACCACTGTGGAAAATGAAAGAAGCCAACAAAGGGTGTTATTATTATTATTTTCTTTTTTACTTTATACAGCAGAACTGTAACATTTATAAAATGATCACAAAACACTTTCATACTAGAACAATTTGTGTTTTAAAATTCTCTTACAGCCAAGGCTATCGAACTATCACAACCCTTGTCTGTGGAACTACTGTCGGCTTCTCTTCTTTAGCCAACATAATAAAAGACGCAAAAAGCATGTCGTTTGTACAAAAGTATTGCTAATTTCAAGCAAGTATACATGATAAAATACTTTGAAACTTTTTTATTCTAATCAACGTAAAGCAATGTCCGTTTTATGCAGCGACCAATTTATTCGTTCAATAAACCAATGCAAGCCATTTAAATAACTAACCACTACTCGTTCCCTTGGGGCAGGTAGGAGACTCAGAAGGGCGATTGAGTCTTTCGGAACCGATCCACCCACTTACTAAACCGAGACGCAGTTGGATAACATTTTCTTTCGCCCTTATTTTGCCTAGCTCTCCGACTGTGCATTCTGGCGATTGCCAGTGAGTCACTGATAAAGTAAAAACATATAAATAGGAAGGATGATAGCAGTTTCACGTGTGAATACACAACAGTATTGCTTAGGAGTACCTAAATGTAAAATCGTCGGAATTAACAAAACAGGAATAAAAGCCACGTACAATAATACACAGTGCGTTCAATTTAAAATTCAAGCCACCGAAAAAGCATCATGAGAGTAAGTATGTAATTTCCCTTTCGCATTTGCCTAACTTTCTTTGGATTTTCCTTTTGCGTTGCTTACTAATTCAGAAAGATTACTTGAATAATTTCTTCGGAAAGAAGCACCGCACAGACACAAGCCCTACACATGTGTACATATATACAGTATAAGTGATTTGAAAATAAATATGAATGATAAGAAACGTGATACTTTTTAAAGATGGTGGAGATATTGATTACTTGAAAATCTCAGGTATTGCCAACACCGAAATATCGATATATCGTAACGGTACCTTCGTAATTTTCCGGTATTTTCTGCATCTTCGGTATCTTCGATGTAACCGGTATTTCAATATACTGAAGCCCGGTATCTAAACCTCATTACCAGGCAACCCTACGTATTATATTCTGGGACGAACACCTGCAAGGTATAAGGTTACTCTCCAGCGCTTGAAGTGAGAATTCTTAGGCTGGTTCGGGAAGGAGGGGGAGGGATTTCTCCCGCCCATATGCAAAGATGAAGTCATCATAATACTTCCATTGATTGCAACAACTAGGTTGATCCCCTTTTCGCCCGAGTAATGAGCAGCACCTCACGTTTGTCTGTGGTTTCACCGTGTGTCCGGGCGAAACGAGCCGACGTCTTGATAAAGCATGTCAGGCTGTTTATCACGTGATCTCGGGTTCTAATCTCGATCCCGAACGTCGCCTTCCCCCTCCTCCCTTTCCGTTGCAAAGAAACGAATGACAGAAATGCGCGGTAGGAGAGAACCAAGAAAACTCACACATTCATGTAATAAGAGGATTTTTATTTTAAACGTTGATAAGTAGAGGCATGTTTATAAACCACACACTTGACTGATCGAAATCAAAATATTTCAAGGATGATCACTCTTCTGCTTTGCCTCTAATTATGGTGATCAATTTTTAATTTACTTTTTTTCTTAATTGCAATGCTTCTGAATTGGAGAGCGTCCAGAAATTATGTTAGAGGATGCGTTATTTCAAAAGGGGGCAACGATTGCTATTATTTAGCATTGATTCCGTTCGTTTGCGATCTCTCCCTGTATTTGACGTTCTTGTTTATGAGGAAAGTTCTTTATTCTGAAATAAGCACTTTTATATATCATTCAAGAGCATCAGTGCTCCCCTCGGCTGCGCTTCTGAACAGGCCCGGCCCTAGGTGGGTGTACCTAGGTACCTGGAGTATACAATATACGCGGTGTCTATAACCAAATATTTTCTTAGGTTAAAAAAAAACAACATTTTGTTTGTTAGTCTGAAGTGTAATCAATTAAAAAACGATTAATTTATTCGTATTTTTACCCAACAGAAATAAACAGGTTGAAGCATAAAAAATAAAATGGGAGACTGATAAAACTTTCTAAACTAGTATTTATTTTCATTTCCGATGCACCGTTGTCTCCTGCGACGTTCATTGTATAATTTTCAAAACTGGTTCGGAATCAAACTATTATTTTACCATGCAAACTTGCAATTTTTAATCATATCAAATAACATTCTCTATCAGAGTTCTTTCCTTCATTTTTCGATGAATTTCGGTGCTGTCGTGATTTTACATTGTTTAAAACAAACATTAATGTTTTCACATCAGAATATAATTTATTAATTAAACGAATAGTTCATATTAACTTTTTTTTAAAAAAATCTAGTAACCTGTTTGCAACATAATTTCAGTAACTTTGGATATTTTTAAGTTTGGCAAAACCATCCGTGAAGAGAGGAAAAATCAGATTAGTTGCTTTGTTGCAAGCACCAGCGTTTTTAACTCGTAATAAACCGTACACAATGAAATATTTTTATCTGGCGCGGAGCTCCTGAGCGCTGGTCCTCGAGCAGCTGCCCCAGTTGTCCCACCCCGTGGCCGCCTGTTTCTGACTGACATGCGGGAGACGGATTTGATTCCCTGCTTAAGATGTCTTAATAGATGTCTGAGGTTGAACCTGAGGAATAAAAGGGAACGGAGCGTGGTGTTGATCACAACTATGGCTGAGACTTAAAATGCGTGGAGGCCAAGCCTCCAAAATCACCTTGTGTCTCCAGCCACCGTTCAATGCCCAAAGGGTAACTTTCATCTTTGTAGGTTAATCGTATCTATAAACACGGATGATGAACGATGCATTAAATGAACGAAAAAAAAAAATCATACTACAGTGCGAACCTATAAAACGTAATTTAAGAAAGCGTGCAATAAACATTAAGCCAACCCAGGGTGACCATCTAATATCTAATCCGACCTTTTTTAGACGGAAGTGCAGATAAGCTAGATAAATTGTCTGTGGTGAAAGTGCGAGAGTGTTATAGGGTATCTCTTGGAGAAGGGGATATTAGCATTAGAGAGCATCATCCTGGATGTGCAACTAAAGTTAATGATTTTAACAAATAAAGACTGCTTTATAGGTTTGAGCACTTTAATGAACGTATGTATGAATTCATTCTAAAAATAATTTGGGACTAATTTTGAACAGAAGGTACATTCTGAAACAGTTATAGAAATTATCACGTTCTACACTAACGTGGCCCATCCACTAAAAATAAAAAAATAGGGAGAAGTAACAGTTGGACCGAATAGTCCTTGATGTTTCCTAAGAATCCCGGTTTTTATGATGGGCAACAGAGGAACTTGACTAAAGCTACCATATTTTCAGAACTTGAAATCGGGACGTTTTTACTTTACTCTATTCCTATGTCACAATGCATGACCTAATGCGCGTGCACGTACACATAAATCATAAATGATACATATGTTATTAATTACTCAAAATAAACAAATGTTATTACGCACAATATGTAATGGAACAAG
Source organism: Lepisma saccharinum (assembly GCF_977018435.1). Classification (NCBI taxonomy): domain Eukaryota; kingdom Metazoa; phylum Arthropoda; class Insecta; order Zygentoma; family Lepismatidae; genus Lepisma; species Lepisma saccharinum. Next base: position 20,466,951 of record NC_139245.1, read on the forward strand.
AACAAAAGCACATTATTGGAAATGAAGAAAACAGATTACAGTAGTATAAAGATATTAATATGGAAATGTAAATTAAAAATTTAGAGAGCAATATTTCTTACAAATTGTTCGTGTAGTTTAATTCCAAATTTTATTAGATATTTTTTTTAACACAGCACACAGTTGTGTTCAACTTGCGCCGTTGTTTTCCATCCGACAACAATTACCCACACAGTCGTGCACCGCTATTAACAAACATAACTGCATACGCTCAACCTCTCTCTACCCCTCCGCCTGACTAACATGCAAGAAACAGTTTCTTGCATGGTATCTTTTCCTTTATTTTTCGCAATCAACAATGTTTTGTGGAAAATGTGCGTTCGTATGTTTATTGTGACTGAGTAAACACTAGAAAATTGAAGAAAAAATGGTATGACAAGAAATCGGGACATTTCGACGTCCCGAATGAGGTCAGAAAAAAGTCGGGACACGGACTGAAAAAAAGGGACTGTCCCGAAAAAATTGGGACGTCTGGTAGCCTTAAACTTGACCCGGTTTCTGTACTGAAGTGACTGCTCCCAAGTTACACATTAATTTATTTTATCATTATTATACTGATTATTATGAAGAGATTCCCGCGTAGCCTTTGGTGTAAGCGGTTCCGGGTTCGTCACGCCACTGGTCTTGTATATTAGATTGTGGCAGTTCGCAAGGAAGGGAAGTTGTGGCTTGTGTGCTCACTGAAGGTTTGCTTCAAACGATTCCAGACATTTTGGCGCCAACGGGCAACTCGGTCGTTTGGAACTTACTTTTAGCAAGTGCAGGGTTCATGAGACAGAGGGGACGCCAGAAATATTCGACGGGAAAGGCAGAAACTGTATGATAAATTAAGAGGGCAGTATAAATACAAGACATCGATCGAGTTTTAATATGCACCCCTCCCCCACCCCATGTTCCATTCCAGATTTTCTTCTTACCTTTTGAAGAAAGCGATTTGAACACAAGGAATCTATCAAGTAGGTAATCGTAATAATTAATTTATTTTTCACATCTTGCTTGGGCTGTAAAATTGACTTCTTCGAACAGACTCAAATGTCAACAACCTCTCTCCTGCGGATTAAACCCTGGAAACTGTGTCTTGCAGGCCAACGAATCTCTGGCGCCTCAAACCATCGTGTGGGCTTGTTTTATGTGTCCATGTGTTTGTGTTCGTCCCTTCATCACTTTTACCTAATTTCCATTCTACCTCATCGTTGATATTCGTCAACACTAGCTAAAAAGGCGACTTAGGATGTAGCAAACAGTCCAATATGCGATTGTCCCTGCATCAATTTCATCACATAATCACTCATTCACATCTTCGTGATTAGCCAAATGAGGAAGAAAAGCGAAGTATAATAAACCAAATATATCAATCAATCATGTGCCTCCCCGGAACGGTGCAACGTGCAGGAGACGGTAGTGTCTTTTCATATTATAGTGAATCTGTTACGTGGCTGTCCATAAACATGTCGCATGCCGCATTCTGTTCTACATTTTAACGTTGCAATTTGTATAACCAGTAGCGGCGATAGGGTGCCAAAACTAGGGGGTCAAGGACAGTTTATTTTCTCTTGTACACAAGGCTTACATTAACAGACCATACCGCGGGGGCAGAAAGTGTCAAAGTTTGGGGGAAGGCAACTGTCCCCACATCCGCCAGTCGCCGCCACTTTGTATAATCCTATTCTATTTAATATTTAGTTAATAATATGTTTATGTAATTGCCCTTGTTCATTGCCATTAAGTGATACCATGGCTGATATTAAGGGAGTGGCCTCGGCTAGAATCTACGATGGTTTTATTTTTCATGTAATTCGCCTCGTGAGCTATTTCCTTCTTTTCCTTGTGGTTAACTTGCTGGTGTAAATAATGCACCGCAAAGCAGGCAAAATAAAAAAAATAAAAGTCCTGAAATTGTTACATAATCGGAGTATTTTAGTGATTGATTTGTTTTTTTTACTTCGCTTTTCTGCCACCTATGGCTAATTGCGAAGATGAGGATGAGTGATGATAACAATGAAATTGATTAAGAGACTCTCAGAAACACCCATGCCCTGGCCAGGATTCGAACTCGGAACCCCTGGCCTCTGTGCTAACCACTCCGCCACGGAGACTGAAACTATCGATATACGAGACCCGTTATCTGCACTCGAATACACAGTAACCTCCAATTATCGATATCCTGATAACAGACATTTTCCGTATCTTCGGTAACCAACATAAAGTACTCTCTCTAATGGTGACATTCATTTATATATTTGTGCTCGTCTCTATTTATTTGATATCATCAACCATTCTACTCATTGTTATCTTTGTGATCAGTCTAGCGATAGAAACGAGACATAAAACTATTTTTTAAAAAAATGAATCTCGACACGGCCGTTATCTGCATAGATAAGGAAATAATTGGTTCTTCTGGATTACTTCACTGACAAGGATCTAGTCACTTTAAAATATCTCAGCTTCTATCCTCACTTCTTCAACTTGGTATCTATGTATATACAGTCTCCTGTTACTTAATTACGTTTGTTCTTCAATTATCAGGTTAAATGTTATGCATAACTTCTGAAGCGAGTTCAATGCCAAAGAGGTGCCGGAACCTGTGGCTGTGTGACTTATCAATTCGCGCTACGACGCCAAGTGTCCTGGGTTCGAATCCCGCTCGGGCATTGTTGTTTGTGAATGTCTATTAATCAATTTCGTCATTCATCCCCATCTTCGCAAATTAGCCAAGGGGCACAAAACGCGAAGTAAAATAAAATAAATCAAATAAAAACAAATAAATTCAATGCCAAAGACAAGGTGATTTGACAAGCGGTGCCCACAGGGGGGATTCATGATGCGCCTGCGTCATGGGAACTTTTAGGGGACAAAATGTTGTAGTTCTACCATATATCTTCACACAAAAATGGGGGGTTATGGTTATTATGTACATTTTTGCTACCTACGTGTGGGTGATTGCGGCGATAGGGTAGAAATGAAACACCACCTCTTATATGTGTAGAATCGGTTCGGAAGACTTGGGTGGGTGTACACGTGATTTTCGCATTAATACAGACAAACTGTTAAGAAAAAGGTTCAGTACACTAACAATAGTAGTACGATCTGTGCAGTTTTGTACGTTTTATGTTAGCAAACATGAAAGTGAGGTTATGATGATTAATTCTGTTAGGGGGGAATTTTCATGAACGACTTTGGGGGATGTGTCCAGGGCTTTGGGAGGGGGGGGGTGTATGGGCACCATTGATTGGATTTGACCATCCTTGTATTATGGGACGTCTGTATTCTTTGTCACAACATGCAGTGAGCTAGTAGATGGGCGATTAAGTAATGATCCATGGAACCACCGCTCATGAAACCGATAACATCTTTCTCCCCTCGCCCTGCTCCCTCCTATTGTTTAGCAGTTTGACTGTGGATTCTCAGGGCCTCCCCGATGGCGCAGTGGTAGCGTCGTCGCCTTGTAATCAAGGGGTCCCGAGTTCGATACCCTTTGGAGGTACAGTGGTTCGGATCCCACTTTAAACCGTAGGTCCAGTCCCGACTAACCTTACTGTGCATAAAGTGGACTTAAAACACCAACATACTGTGGATTCTGGCGAATGTCAGTTAGGGCAGGTTGATGGACTGTTATGGGCTTTTACTTTTACCCCGAAACTAGAGTATTTCTGTCATAAAGAAAAGTCGTTACATTCGAAGAGAAAATAATAAATATACAAAAACCTAAGGAAATGTAAAGTTTTGATAATCTACACATTATTTTGCAATTCGGAGCATCGAAAAAGAGACGTTTTCCTTTCTTGTGTTTACCGCGATTTAGGGAGCTAAAAATAACAGCCGTCAGACGGTTGCCACTTGCAGCAAACACGTGTTGGGAAGAGGGAAGGGTGGGGGAATGTCCAAGCAAAAGTTCGTGAACAGGCTTCCGACGGGGTCAAGTGCTTTATTATTTGTGTGCGCGCTTTCCCATTTTGGGTAGTTCTTGAAGGAATTTATTATTATAATTATTCTACAACAGTAAAATGGCAAGGGGTGGTATTCATCATCACCCTTCGCCGTTTCTTGCCTCTGGCTGGGTCGACGTAGAAGTCAAGCATCTCCATTTTTTCTTGCTCTTCCACCCCTCCTCTCTTTCCACTGTGTTCCAATATTGTCTTCTACTAACACTCTCCACTATCTGCTCTTTCCACCGACATCTTTGTTTCCCCCTTGGCCTGTCCAGAGTCTCACAACTGAAGAGAGACAAGGTCCTCTTGCAACACCAAACGGAAGAAAACCGCCAAAAAACAACAGGTACGCAAAACTTCGCCGAAGATACGAATGCAATCACTCGTGATTTAAAACGAACATACAGTTGGTGCAGATGTAACGAATGTTAAATGGTGGATTCTTTGCAAACAACAAATAACATTTGCCATAAACATGACGGAAGTGCGCATTCTGACGTCACGTGAAACCCACCTATACATTAGCCCTGTATAGTTCGCTGCACTTTTTAACACTCGGTGCAGTGCAGGTGTATCCAGTGTCAAGGGTGGTGCAAGGAAATGACGTTCAACCAACTAGACGGAAAGCGGTGTTCGAGTTCAGAATATTCAACAAATGCCTATTTGCTGCTTTCAACGGTCATTTTATTAGTTAGCACGCACCAGGTGACCATACACCACCCTTGCACTGGTCCGGAAGGTAGTGCAGACGGTGCAAACATCAATTACACTACTTGACTCGAAATCAACGAACTAAACGACACGGTGTTACACCGTGCAAGCAACTAGACGCTACGGTGCAGAGAGAGTCACATCGAGTCAAAAAGTGCAGCCAACTAGACAGCGCTATTGGCGAATTTAGCGGGAGGACCCCTCCCAAAAGGATGGTTAAGTATTATGGAAAGTATTGATAGCATCATATTAAATGAACAAAGAATGATGGAGCCGATTTCCCCACATAGTTAAAAGAATATCAGTCTATTTCTTTCTGTAATCATTGTTCATATAAATACAATAGAACTTCTTTCATTTCACACTTCTACTAATAATTGATTGATTGAGTTTTAAGTCCACTTTTATGCGTAGAGCTTAATTGGTACTTGACCTACAGTTTTATGTGAAATACTATGTCCCTTCAGCAGGTATCGAACCCTGGATCCCTTGATTATAAAGCGACGACGGAAAATCTGCTAATGTCATTCCCTTATAATCAAAGGGCTCTGGGTTCGTTTCCTGGTGGTGGTACATTCTAGGACGGATTATACGATGAAGGTTCAGTCCCGATTAGTTCATCTGACCACAAATAAGACCTAGAATCAACCCTTGTAATTGTATTGATGTTTGATTGATTGCTTGATTTATTTATTTGCTTCGCCTTTTGTGTCACTAATTTGCGAAGATGGGGATTGGTGATGATGTGATGAAATTGATGAATGGACACTCACAAACATCCATGACCAAGCCAGGATTCGAACCCGCGACCCCTGGCGTCGTAGCGCAATGTGGTGCCACGTGGTCCGGCTTGTATTGATGTGAATGACGTGACGTGTCCAATGGGGCTATGGGGTGGTCAAAACTTCACCTTTATAAAACAAGAAAGTCAACAATATATATATATATTGATGAGGTATAACCCGAGTCACACTTCAATATATATATATATATATATATATATATATATATATATATATATATATATATATACCGTGACCCAAATGTCCCACACTTTAGGCTGGATCACAATATTTGTTCAATGTCTTGGCCACCATTGTCAAAACACAACTAACTGTATGCAGGTTGCGAAATCTCGGGGAGGGGGATTTCCCTCCAACAAACTATCTTCACTTCAAAAATCCCCCCCCCCTCCAATTGCAAGGAGAGAGTTTTTGTTGTAACAATAAAAGATAATCAATTAGTGTTGACTTCAAATATACTTTGCTAAAGACAATATCAAAAACACACAGAAAGTAGTGAGTGTTGAATGCTCTCTCTCTCTCTCTTTCAAGGGACTATTAACAGTAATAACTACGTACATACGGACAATGAAAGTAAAATAAGAATGCAAGAGAAATATAACTATGAAATCTAATTGATTTATATTAATAGAAAGCAAAAACTAAACAATAACTTAAAAATAAAGCATTTCGTAATTTATATTGACATCTTTAACTAGTTAATACAGGAATTAGTTTGCTACTTTATAAATAACAAATGCATATAAAGGTACTTTATATGCATTTAATAATGTATTTTAACTATCTAGTAATTGACTTTTATATTTAATAACATTATAATTGATTGTTTGATTGATTTGCTTTATTTTACATCGCTTTTTGTGCCACTTTTGGCTAATTTGCGAAAATGGGAATGAGCTATAATATGATGAAATTGATGAATGGACACTTTCAAACATTCATGCCCAGGCCAATATTCGAACCCAGGGCCCTTGGCGTCGTAGCGCGACGCCACAGGGACCGGCTAATAACATTATAAATTTCTAATTATATATATATAATATATGTATAATACATATGAGTCATTCCATGCGAAATCAACACAGCCTTTGACCTGACCATCTCCGATTTTCATGAAATTTGGGGAGTTGAAACTATGCATGGAACTTAGTAACTATGAAAATTTTTAGTCTCGTGCGTCTTGTAATTGTTAAATTATTCAAGGTCAAAGTTAGCATAAATTCCCCCTTTTGAGCCCGCTTAGCTATACTAAATGTGCTGTAACTCCGCCACTATTTTGCCTAGGAAGCTCAAATAAAGCTTATTGTACAGGGAATTGAACAAGCTTTCCAGTGATATATAACAAACCTACCTTTGGATAAAAATATAATTTTGTCACGTGACCTTGACTTTTGACCTTGAATATCTCAAAACATGTCATCACCAAAAGTCGTGAAAAAAATATATTTGGTCCCTCATTCCATACTATAAAACATATCAAAAAATCATTCTGGGACTGCAATGGGATCAGAAGATACAAAATAATATGTGTAACTATGTGACTGATAAAAGCCCCATTACATGAACTATGAAGAGTCAAATGTCCCTTAACACTCCCTACAAAATGTGAAGGAGTTATCCTGGGTATAATTGGTCATGAAAGAAATAGGTTAGGCACAGGGAGATCCCTAGCCGTGTGTGTCAAGCGCAGGTCCGGCATATTGTTGACCGCCATATTGAATTCAACGCAAAAATTTCAAAGGAAAGGGGGTGATGTGATATATCAAATGAGGCTAGAATTTCACGAGAAATGAAGTGACGAAGGATTTTCCAACGTATCTTACGCCAGCAAAAAGTTATACACATATCTTTCACTTACGATATATGCACATTATAATGTTGTCAATGTTCCTGTGAGCACACTCGTTGACGTCTCTCACACTCGCATAGAACATTTGGCAATGTAGCATGTGCAACAACAGCAGAAACTATGCCTTCTCTCAGATGGTCAATATCAGGGACTTTTAGTGCATGCACCATTCTCTTCAAATGTTTCTGAAGGTAAAAGTCCTCCTAAGATGTTAGATCTGGGGAATGTGCAGGTCTTTTAATAGATCCCCGTGTGCCCATCAATCTACCTAGAAAATTACCATGAAGAAATTGCAAAAATGTCCACATATTGTGGTCACACTCTGTCCTGTTTCAAAACTCTCGAAAAGTGCCATATCCCGTAAGCAAGGGTGAAAAAACCTGTTCACTTAACAAATCCAAGAAGCCCTCACCATTTAAGGTTCCGTTGTTGAATATGGACCAACCATTTCCGTTCGCCATACATTATACCACATAATTAGCTTACCAGCAACAACCATTCGACTGAGCAAATCACAGGTATTGCATATTATTTTTATTAACGTCACCGTGAACATAAAAATTAGCCTCGTCACTGAAGAATTTTTCATTCCAAAGGAAGTGTCACGTAATTGTTTGAGATACTTTTCCCAATATTCTTCACTATTCAACTATTTGGTGAATGTAGCTGATTAAAATCATATGCAATGGTGCGTATACTTCTTTCTCTCCCAAGATGTCAGCGTGATCTCGATGAGTTAGTTCCTAACACGTTAGGAGCATTCCAATGCTTTGTTTTTAACACCTCGAAAAGGAGAAAATGGTTACAAGCATGCAGTAATAAATTTTTGCTGGTTAAATATATGTTGGATAAACTTTCGTCACTTCATTTCTTGTGAAATTCTAGCCTGATTTGATATATCACATCACCCCCTTTCCTTTGAAATTTTTGCGTTGAATTCAATATGGCGGTCAACAATATGCCGGATCTGCGCTTGACACACACGGCTAGGGATCTCCCTGTGCCTAACCTATTTCTTTTAAGACCAATTATACCCAGGATAACTCCTTCACATTTTGTAGGGGGTGTTAAGGGTCATTTGACTCTTCATAGTTCATGTAATGGGGCTTTTATCGGTCACATAGTTACACATATTATTTTGTATCTTCTGATCCCATTGCAGTCCCAGAATGATTTTTTGATATGTTTTAGAGTATGGCATGGTGGACCAAATATATTTTTTTCACGATTTTTGGTGATGACATGTTTTGAGATATTCAAGGTCAAAAGTCAAGGTCACGTGACAAAATTATATTTTTATCCAAAAGTAGGTTTGTTATATATCACTGGAAAGCTTGTTCACTCCCCTGTACAATAAGCTTTATTTGAGCTTCCTAGGCAAAATAGTGGCGGAGTTACAGCACATTTAGTATAGCTAAGCGGGCTCAAAAAGGGCAATTTCTTCAAACTTTGACCTTGAATAATTTAACAATTACAAGACACACGAGACTAAAATTTTTCATAGTTACTAAGTTCTATGCATAGTTTCAACTCCCCAAATTTCATGAAAATCGGGAATGGTCAGGTTAAAAATTGCACATATCTGTGTTGATTTGGCATGGAATGACTCATATGTGTGTGTGTAAGTAGATTAAGATTATCCTCTACTCCACCAGTCTTCAGTGATTTTGCACCCTGACTCTATGGGTAACCAAGTCTGCGAAATAGCACGGCACTTAGATGAAATTCGCTCACGCAGGCGCTGTTTGTCTCGATTCGGGTGCCCCCTGCCCCCCCCCCCCTCTCTGTAGGAGTAGCCTTCAATCCACATAAAGTCCATACCAGCTAACTGTAGAGCAGGGCCGCGCATATTGGCAGAGGAAGAGGAGGAATATGGAGTGGTGAAAGCGCAGCGTTGCCAACCGTACGGTCCTGAGCGTACATGTACGGACGTACGGTCCAGACCTTAGTCCGTACGCTAAATGCAGGGCTTGTGAAAATTTGCTCGTGCAGTTTTATCCCTAATATTTCCATAAGAAATTCTTGAACCAATCGGATGGACCTGGAGACAAAAATACGGTCCGTTTGCCATGTGCATTCGGTATTATCCTTTTCAAAAGTTTGCAACGCTGGAGGAAATCGGGAAAATTCCCGTTGCCGATTACACAATCCAGTTTCTCTCACTGCACATTGGTGGAGCCGTCTCGTGTCACTACTTGCGCAGAGACTTGTTCTCGTTCGCCTGGTCTACAGTTAGCTGGTATGGACTGTAGCAGAATGGCTTGTGGATCCACAAGGAAAAAGGCCTGGGCAGACTCGCGACTCCTGTGCATCGTACTCCCTCGTGGAGGGGCAGAGTGGAGCATGCTGAGTTGAAACGATGGAGGGGAATGCGCGGGGAGAATTTTCGCCGAAGGTTATTTCCTTGTGGTCGCTCTTATACCCGCTGTTCAGTAGTTACCTGCAAGAAGAAATTGCAAACATTTCACATTTATTGTCATACGCCTATGGTGCGAACTTTTGGGCCAATCTGTATATTAAATGCATATGTGTAATTGTGTTTGTGTGGGGGAAGGTATTGTTACGAAAACCTCAGGGTAGAAGTACAAGCCGTTGTCTGATTGCAAAATAAATATATAACGTATAAGAAACGTGATACTTATTAGATCTGCTGGTAATACCAATGGAATTAGCAGAACCAGAAGTATTGGCAACGAAGAAATATCGATATATCGGAACGGTACCTCCGTTATTTTCTTTATCTTCGATGTGGCCTGTATTGTGAAACCTGGTATCTACAACTCATTATCAGGCAGTACTAGAGTGCGCGTCAAATCTCCTGCATATGACCTTGAACGACTGAACAGCACCAGCGAATCACGGACGTGCAGCGTTGCGTAGTTCAGAAGCTGTTTCACCTCGCTACTAAATCGTGTACCTGGCGCTCGGATATAAATATATTATTTCAAGTGTCAGTAGTTCAACAGATGGAAAGATAATGAATTTGCGAGTATGTACGAAAAACAAGCGTGATTGTAGCTTATACCGTTCTCTCTGTAGAAGCAATGTTATTATAAACGTATTTGCATTGTATCCTTTTTGCTCTCCCTTCGTTCCTGTTGCATTCTGAAACTTTCCGATTAGCTAAGGGAACAGGGCACGTTCGTTCCCAGTGATGGCAGAAGAAGTTGACGAAGAGGATACCGTCATTGTTCGTTTTTTTTTTGTTTTTTTCATGTGTTTAGTGGGTGTGTGCAGCATGTCGTTGAGTAAACCAAGTGGTAGTGATGGCGAGAGAAGAGGGAAAAATACAGTGTTGTACGAAGCCAGGCACGACAGGTGATTTTTCAGGTGTACATTTAAAAAAAAAAAAAAAAAAAAAGTGTTCGAGTGACGAACAAAGAAGTAAAATTGACTTTAAGAAGTGCCAGGATCTAACAGCTCAAGCGTGTGGTGTGAATCAAGCTACCGTTTCTCGGATATGTTCGGTGGCAAAACAATGTGGATCGGGGCCTGCTCCAATGTTTCAATAACCTAGACTAGAAAGCACATTAATATACCGAAAAGAACGACAAATTTAGATGACTTTGAAAAAAGACGTAGTTCGTAGAACAGTCTTTGAAATTTACGATCGTGGCGAATTTTCTACTACCAAAAAGATAACGTACTCTTTACGGGACAAAATATCTTACAAAGGCTCTACAACTTCCACCTTGAGAATATTGAAAGAATTATGCAGTCCCTAATCAGGTATGTTCTTTTCTCCCATTATGTTTATTATATGTTATATTATCTAATGTTCCGTGCTCTCCGTGACAAGGCGTTTCGCTCGACCACGCTGTCTCTTTCCGTGTGAGATTTCGACATGGCACCGCTGCAGTGCGCTGCTGTTGGCTATCGCCATATGCAGGAGATTTGACGCGCACTATAGGATTGACACTTCCAAGGTACACACTGTCACTCCAGCTATTGTAATGGTTTTTTTTATTGTAAAATTTTGGGTGCGTCAGCACCTAGGCTACCTTGCACCCGTCACATTATACGGGGTCCAGCCCTTCCCCGTTACAAATAACTCCAACATTGCACAAGTAAAATCTTAAAATTTTCTGACTGGTTAAAAGTTGAGGCTGTAAATGGGCACTCAGCACACATAAGGACAAAACACAGGACAAGACACAGAATTATACTGGCCATGAGGCCAGTCGCCAGAGCCTCGTTAGTCTACAGTCCAGGGTGTACTACGTGGAAGTGAGGTTGACAATGGGGCGTACTACGTGGAAGAACCACCCTTTACACCCCAGCAATTGTAATGGAAATTACCAGGTTGGGAGGGATTTCTCACCTCTCTAGTCAAAAATAAAGAGATGGGACTATGATTATAAGGTTAACAATGGTAACATTGCAACAACTAGCTCGATGTTTTACCAATATTTTACCAGCTTAGATTATGTCTCCCCTTCCCTCCTTTGGCTGAGTAATGAGCACCGCTTCGCGTCAAGAAGTCTACGGGGTGGTAGTTTGCAAGTACCCGCGTACTATCAGCGGTCTCGGCTTCGAACTCAAGTCAGAGTTCCAAAATTTGGGTGTTGATGCAGCAGAGTGAATACAATTCGGAGAAACTTAATAAGGGCGATCTGGCCCTTATTGAGAAAGTCTGAAACAGGCGACGATGGGACTCAAAGCACTCAACGAAGAACCCTTTCATAGGCTCTGGTGTTCAAAATGCTGGTGAAATATAGAGTATACCTTTTCATGGCCATGTAGAGCATCTGTATTTCACTGAAAAAACTGAAAACTCAAATTTTCTAAACATCAGGAACTCATTAACAAGTTTGTAATAGCCTCTAGACTCTGTGGCAATAGAGGACAAGTTCTGACTTTCCAAATCCAGTATTGCAAGTCAAGAATCTACTCAAAATTTGAAGCTCTATAGCTTGTTCTTACTTATTACAAATTTATTCAAAGTAACTATTATTTTACGTTTAGAATTTGAGTTGCCGTTAGCACACAGTAATATGCGCAAGAACTGAGAAGAACGGAATATATAGGAACCACAATCATTACAACAACATTAACTTAAAAGCAAGTACAAGGGCTTCCGCAGAAATTTATCAGCCTTGGGCAAAAACCACTTTCAGGGATATGCGGGTATTTGTTATGATTCCTATGTGAGGCAAAGCAAATAATACAGAGAAAAGCCACTTAAAGTTCATCATCATTAGTGGAATTAGTATTCCATGACAATTTTGTTATTATACAAGAACGTCTAAAACGTTTTTACTTTTGGTTTTAATATGATAGTAACACAAATGAAAGTTGGATAGATTCATATGCTCGGGTCGAGAATAGTATTGGTAGCCCCTTTACATCTCACCTTAGCAAAGACTTATTCATATCAGAAATATTTTTTAAGAGGAAAAGGTGATCATGACCGTCATAAAACAATTGTACATGTTTCGAGCAAAGCGAAAGAAAAATGTAAATGAGACGTGTATAGCGCATTGCGAGTGGAGTGAGCAACATTTTCTTGAAACTGAGAAACTTAATTTAAGACCCTTGTTCTTTCTAAGGAAGAATGAGATTGATGTGACTGTTATAGAACGGTTCGCACTGCGCACTTCCAGGAAGAATTTTTTACTAAATATATTTCTTGGGAAACTGAGTGTCAATTTGAAAGTAATGACTATAACCTTGGAAACAAATGTTTAGAATGTGAAGCGAGCAAGAACATTGTTACTAAATATATTGTAAAAATCGACAATTTCTTCCCAAATTTAACAAAATATATATTGCCCGAACCTTCCATCGCTGACCACGCCACTGGTCTTGTATATAAGTGGGAGTTCATCAGAAAGCGAATTAGTTATACGTGTGCTGACTGAGGGTCTGCTTGAGACTATTTCCGACATTTTGGCACCAGGGAGCAGCTGGCTCATTCGGAACTAGCTCTTAGCGCTTGTACAGCGGAATGCACAAGTATTGCTCGGCAAATTGCCCACGATTATTTTCATTATATTTTCTGTTAAATCATATGTTTATTTAAGACTGGATTTTTTCAGTGGCTTGTTTGAAATTTTGTTTCAATTCCAGAAAATCTCATTGCGTTAAAATAAGAGAGAGAATAAACGTGCTGATTGACAACTTGCTATGCAATAATTATTCATCCCACTGTACGATTCGTACCAAAAGAGCCAATTCTGTTACAATTGATTCTTGCAGTCTCGAACGAATATTTCACTTGTTCTCATTGCTATGACGACTTGTACTGAAAACAGCCCAAAAATCAAAGAACAAAAATAGCTGTGTGGGGAACCTTAAACAACTCCCATCGAAGCGGAATAGAACATTCAAGAATGTACTTTTAAATATCCTTCATAAATTCGCCTGACTTTCTAAGACGTGTAATTAGAACTTCGTAACGAACAGTGAATCAAGCGATCATGGTGCTTTGCAGCCGATCTCTACCATAAGCGTATCTGGTAAGTGTGCCAAGCGATATGGAAAGGGTGGTGGCGCCATAATGTAGCTCGATCACTGTCTGCGAGATCTTCCAGCAAAACAGGGGCTGGATCAGTGCCGTTTGTTTGCAATTGAAAATATTAAAATATTCTTCTATACGTGTAGAGTAAACGCTAAAAAGTATGTATTTAAGAAACGCCATTGATTTGTACCTAAATTCAATTTATACGAAACGTTATTCCTCTTGGTTGAATAGTTATCGTATTTTAAAAATGTGAAGTGATACATTGTTTACCTCTCACGCGGCCGCTATTACAACTACATTCGTGATCTACAGGTCGCTTTCTGATAATCGATTTCAATAGAATGTGCTCTGACTGGTCGATAGGCTCGGATTAAGTTAATTAGAACCAGTGGCGGCGATTAGGGGGGTGAGGGGGCAGTTGCTAGTCCCTTTTCGTCACTTTTGCACCCGCACTATGCTAAATCGTATCTACAAAGGGAAGTATATAGCCTGTGCCTCCGCAGTTTTGGAACCCAATTGCCACCACTGATTAGAAATATTCCTAAATAGAAATTATTTGACCGAACCTTGAATCCAATGAGTAAAATGCCGTTTTCTCTGACGGTATTTCCTTTTAGCGTTCAATTCGAGGACTTGTTCGTGATTTTTTTAATCGTGTAGAAGGCGCTTTACTATGCTACTGCAACTTCCATTTCAAAATAAAATGCATTCTCGGAAATCTCCGAAATATATGTAGATTTTCATTGTCGATCATTGTAGTATCCAATTAGTTCTACTCAAGACGTGTTCGAATAAAAATGTTATAAATAAAAAAAAAGTATGTCTTTGTTCAAATCAGTAGGGTCCTTTGAGAATTAATTAATCGCCGATAATTCAGCTTTTGTCACTAGAGTGGTTAGTAGTTACTATTTCTAGATTTTCTTTGTGGCCTCCGTGGTGACGTAGTAGTAACGCCGGCGCTTTGTAATCGAGGAGTTCCGGGTTAGATAACTGGTGGAGGCAGGCACATAGTGGCTAGTACCATTTTAAACTGTGGTGTAGGTCCAGTCCCAATTAGTCAATCTGTGCATGACAGTGGACTTTAAACGAAACTCAAATCTAGATTTTCTTTACATTACATGATCAAGACCTAAATTTTGGATCTCCCATCTGAAATAGAACCCATAATGTTTTCCACTAGTCATAGACATATGGCTATGTGGGAGATCGCCTTTAAACCTGAGGAGTGCACGAATTTTCCTCGGAAGTCTATACCTCAAGTTGATTCACGTCCATACTGATAGTTTCTTAAATATTCGCAGAAAGGGCATACGTTCCTCGTACTGTCATACACAAAGAGCAAGGCTATATTCCTGAGTATGCTGGCCTGGTGTTTTGAGTATGCTGACCTGAATTTTTGTAGACCTGTCCGAACATGCCTAGTTTAGTTTGGTTTATGTAAAGGACGGTCTGACCCTCAATCAGTGTACTTTAAATGTACTGCTCTTCTAACAACTGTCAAAAAGAAAATATTTTTTTCCCGCCAAAATTGCTATATTTAATTTATTTATATCCATAATTAGCAAGGACGTGGCTCAGCTGTTAGCATATGCAGATGATGTAGACTTACTGGGGGATGATGTAAATACAAATAAGAATAATGCTCAAATATTTTTCAAAGCAGTTAAGGAATTAGGTTTGGAAATTAGCAAAGAAAAAACTAAATATATGGTTACAGGCTGAAACCAAATGTTAGGTAATAATCAAAATCTAATTATTGATAGGCTAACAACTCGTTTGAACCTGTTTCCAAATCCAAGTAATCCTAACAAATGAAAATTATATTAAAGATAAAATAAAAAGCAGGCTTAATTCACGAAATGCATGTTACCTTTCTCTTCATAAACTTTTGTCTTCTCGTTTAATATCTAAGAAACTAAAAGTTAAAATATACAAAACAGTAACACTGCCTGTACTATTATATGTATGCGAAACTTGGTCCCTTACATTGAAAGAGGAACATAAATTGAAAATATTTGGGCCAAAAAAGGATGAGGAGACAGGTGAGTGGAGAAGGTTACAAAATTTGTATTCATGTCCAGATATTATTAGAATTAATAAATCAAGAAGACTTAGGTCGGCAGGCCATGTGGCACGAATGGGAGAGGAAAGAAGAGTTTACAGGATTCTTGTTGGGATACCTGATGGTAAGAGACCAGTAGGAAGATACATACGAAGATAGAGGGATAATGTTGAGAAAAGGAAATTGGCAGGGATAGAAAAGAGTATATAGATCTGGCTCAGAATAGGGACAGATGGAAGGCGTATGTTACTGCAGTCATGAACCTTCGGGTTCAAGAAGGCTAGAGAGTTAGTTGGTTAGCAAGGACTTGAGCGTCGCAGTGTCGGTGACCCCACTGGTGAAGATATAGTAATACAAGCAATGCAACGAGGTTAGTATCACTTTCTGTTAGTTTCAGACCTTTTCGGAATGATCCTCCATTTGTAGTTAATAAATAACGCACGGTTGAAGTGAGTGTTATCTTTTTGTATGTGTGTTGTGAATTTACCAAAACTAAAATGAATATTTTTAATAGTACAAGTATTTTATTATATCAATAACTTAACAAAAATTTTGAATAAATGGAAGCATGGTTGTTGAGAGAGGAGGACATGCATTCTTATTATTTAAATGTCCATCCTTTTCTAGGAAATCTGTGACAATTGGTTTTGTTATTCAATAAATATATATTTTTTTTACCTTCTTGACATCACTTGCCAGAGCTGTTGTTTATATAGCTACAAAATTTGCGATGAATAGGAGCTGTTATATCTCTATTATTTTTCTACCTTTTTTTACACATTCATGTAATAATAAAAGTACAATATTAATTATTAATTAATTTACATATTATTATAAATATGAGACTTATAAATTACATAAACATACTAATTTAAATATTTATATTATTACTACTACTTATGAGACACTTGGTTCGGATACCCCCTCCCCCGAAAAAAATATTTCTAGATACGTGCCTGACACATTTTTGGAAGCGATAATCTAAGCGCTGCCTTGCTTGCCTTCCTATCAAGACCACGCTTCACCACCGACTTGTACATATCTAATGAATAATGATAAAGCTATGATCCAGAATAATATACAAGCACACGATAATAAATTTAAGGTGTAACAAATTTTCATACGTTCTTATCAGGGTGTAAAATCACTGCAGATTGGTGGAGGGTGGGGGGAGGTGCATAGAGAAAAAATTGTTAATGGGGAAATTCCTCCCTGCCTCCCCTCCAAATTTTGCACCTTAGTTATTATTAAAATTAAGCAAAAACTTATAATGTGATTGTGACATTGACAATTGTTTTCCTCACTTATAACAACGTTTGGTTCTCATTTTGATTATTAAAATATTTATGATTGAAAAGTTTATTGCTGAAAAGAGCAGAGTTAAAAAACGATTTATTTTGCTTTATACGGAGAACAAGAAAACTGCGTGCATCATCCTCAAGTTTCGCCATAATTTCAATAACTTTATCTCCTGACTCAAAACTAAATGTAAAACACAAAATAACTAATAGACAGAGCTCACAGCATAAACATTATAAGTATAATTATCTCAAGAAGTTACTTTTAGAAACTTTCCTTGTGTATACAGTTCAATAAACCATACCATTTTATTAATAATGAATTGAATTTTAAAAACATTATCTCCTAAACAAAATAAGATGCAGTACCGTTCAAAGAAAATGGCGCATGAAAACTGCCTAATTCCAACATCTCTCGAAATTATGTTGGTAAAACTTGGTCTGTCCATCAGAGTGACGTTGCCTTCGGAGAAACAGGAGGCGTGTGACTCACCATCTTCTTCACAGGTAGAAGAACCAATATCGGGCTGCCAAATGTTGAAAAAGCGCTGTTGTTGGTTAAATATTGTTTCAGTAAGGACGGACGGTCAGAAGAAAGAATAGATAAATGTGCATATTTGCTTTAATTGTGCTGCAGAATTTACAAAATATTATTAATAGTATCCGTGTACATTCCAATAAACTATGTGTATCACACTTAATAAAACAGTTCGCAGGATGTTTATACTAAATGAGATACTGCATACACTGGCGTACACAGAGGGAGGCTGATGGGGCTACAGATCCTTCCAAAATTTTTAGAAAATCAACATTTTTAAATGAAAGTAGTAGAGAACTCTGTAAAAACAATGTGGTAAATGCACACATCCATTAAAATGCGTCCCGATTGCCAGTTTTGAGAATGGAAACTTCTAAAAATACAAAATATATTGCGAATGCCGCGCCCACTAGAAATCAGCTATGTGGTATATACCTGCAAAATTCCAGCCCCTACCGAAAAAAACCTTGTGTACGCCAGTGACTACATTTATATTTGCGGGAAACCTAGAAAAACGACAACTTGTATTTGTGCAGAAAATTATGCACTTCTTCCCATGTATACAATGTAATCCCCAGTTCACATGGGGGTAATGAAATTTGGAAGTTTGTCTTTGCTTCTTAGACCTATAGATTCTACATGATCAAATAATCAGCGTGCTACTACGCCAGGGATTCCGGGTTGGAATCACGGCATGGATACCCTTTATGAACATCTGGTCATCAATTTCATCATATTGTTATTCATCTTCATCTTTCTAATTTGCCAAAAGTGACAAATGTGAAGCAAAATATACCGAACCAAACATATTTTCTCCAATTGTTATAGTATCCCACATCAGTAGATAAGTCTTTTCACCACATAATGAGACAATTTCAGTTTTGTTGTAGCATTCCCATCAAACTAGTTCACCTTCACCATGAATTCACGCACACATTAGTAATCGCTTAAACTAATAAATATTCCTCGCATTGTCAAACACAAATAGTACCTCGATATGAAGTTATACGAGTGTATAAATTTCCCTCAGAAGTCTACACACACTAATACCTTAATATGCATTCACGCCCATATTAGTAATAGCTTGAACATACACAGATATGACAAGCATTCCTCGTATTGTCAAACACAAATAGTACCTCGATATGAAGTTATGCGAGTGTATGAATTTTCCTCGGAAGTTCTACACACTTGAATACCTCAATATGCATTCACTCCCATATTAGTAATAGCTTCAACATACACAGATATGACAAACATTCCTCGTATTGTTAAACACAAAAAGTACCTCTGTATGAAGTTATGCGAGTGTATGAATTTTCCTCGGAAGTTCTACACACATGAATACCTCAATATGCATTCACGCCCATATTAGTAATAGCTTGAACATACACAGATATGACAAACATTCCTCGTATTGTCAAACACAAATAGTACCTCGATATGAAGTTATGCGAGTGTATGAATTTTCCTCGGAAGTTCTACACACTTGAATACCTCAATATGCATTCATTCCCATATTAGTAATAGCTTGAACATACACAAATATGACGAACATTCCTCGTATTGTCAAACATAAAAAAAGTACCTCGGTATGAAGTTATAGGAGTGTATGAAGGTTCCCACATAAATTTCAAGTCCATTTTCCGTGATATTTCCCCTAGTTTTCAGAAACGTTTTTTTTTTTTCAGAATGCCTGATACATTGTTCATTAATACTGTAAATTCATGTTATAAAGCCCTTTACATTTTGCCTTACAACCATAATACCCTCACCTCATCTTACATTACTAACATTAAGAGTGTTGCAGATTAATTAGTATCCTATCAGTATTAGCTGATATAGGTATACCCGTTTGATTGCTTGACTTGGTGTTTTAAGTCCACTTTATGCACAGTAAGGCTAATCGGGACTAGACCTACAGTTTAAAGTGGAATCCGAACCACTATGTGCCTCCACCGGGAATCGAAAACGGGACCACTGCGCCATAGGGGAGGCCCAATATAGGCATATCCGTTTATCACGAAAATTACAGGTAATTTTATCAGTCATACATATTTATCAATGACCAGTAATTTAGTGAAAAATTAAAATATTTGTTAATATTTTCATGTGCCGTACCTTTGGAAAAAATTCTAAATACCTGTTTCCTTTTCAAAGACAAAACCCATTGGGGTCACCTGGTTATACACAATAACTAAGAGGTGTATGAACTGCTCATGTTCTTCAAGGAAAGTTTGCAATTTTACATTGGATCACTATAATATTGGTTATCAATATCAGTAAATTTATTTGTTTATCAAAATCAGTAAATTTTATGGTTTACTGATAGTAGCATAAACTTACATCGGATCATCCCTAATTATTACTTTCTCATACGACTCAAGAAACAAATTATAAAGCGACATATATTTGCATTTAATTAAAGACAAAGGTAGAAAAATTTTTGAAATAAAACATCTGTTCTAACTGTATTACAGTTCAAAAAATAAAATGTCAAACAAATCATATAGAAAAACTATATGATTTCAGTTTTTGGCAAACAGAATTTTACAAATGTACACGATGTTAAATAATGTGTAATGAGAAACTAAAGTCTATGTCCTCAAAGTAGCTTGTGTAAAGTAAGTTATTGCAGTTGAAATTATTAATGCTTATTAATTGTAATGAATATTACTTATTAGTCGTAGGAAGAATCATATTCTAGTGCCTCTGATGCGCTCAAATGGTATTACATTTATCAATTAGAAGATTTTCCAGGATATTTGCACGAGATTTGTAATTTATTCAAATTGCTTGAAATTCCAGATTCTCCAGTTTTTAGGTTTCTGTGTTGGAATCCTGAAAACATGAATACCTTATCATAAAGAAGTCGTCAAACGGGTGGGGAAGGGGGGGGGGGGTTCAACGCCCTTACTCTCCTCTGGAGCCATTAATACACAGTTTCTTGTATTGCCATATGTACAAATGGAAATTCCTCGGAAGTCGATACACAGGTGAATACCTCGATGTGCATACACAACGACAATAATTTGAAATTTTCCTCGAAGTTCCATAAACAATTTGAAAATTCAAATTTTACCTCGAAATTCCATACACGCAAGAATTACCTCTTAAAGTAGGTGTAACAAACCCCATACACATTCTATACACAATTCAAATTTTTCCTCTGAATGCAGATTTTAGGTTTGTAAAATACCTCGGTTCTAAATTTCTATTTTTGGGGTTTAAAATAAGCCTGACACGCCAAAGTCAGATTTTTTCTAGTAAACCACATCAAAAACTATCATTTAAGACATGTCAGATTGCAATCGGAGAGGTACCTCGGAACGCCTGTGAAAAGTTGATTTTCCTCGCATCTACATCTCACAAACGGGTGTGTGTGTGTGTGTGTGTGTGTGTGTGTGTTAATATTTTTGGCTTTGGTATTTATATATAATTTCTTGGGGTTCAAATCAAAACTCTATACTTAATAAACCTATGACAGGTTGTCAAAAATTCTGTATATTAAATCAAATAGATTTGTAATTCAATTCATACAAATCTGCAATATTTTTGTGTTTAAAAAAATATGAGCAGCACTGCAACAACACACCCTTTCTCTTCAACAGCTCTCACAATACTGGCTGATATGCAATGCAAAATCTCTTTATATAGCCTAAGCACGGACCGCATTGAAAATATCTGAAACAATAAGCCAATCAGAATATAACACATCATCACATTATGTCATAACCAACCAATCAGAAAACAACACGTGTCTAATAATTTATTGCATAAAATTGGATAATAATTTGTTGCACAGCATGATGCAATTGAAATAAACCAGAAATAGGCCACAAGTGGGCCACAAGTGGACCGGAAGTAGGCAAACCGGAAGTGGACCGGAAGTAGACCGGAAGTGGACCGGAAGTAGACCGGAAGTGGACCGGAAGTGGACCGGAAGTAAATATGTGTGGGTGTGGGTGGGTGTGGGTGTGTGTGGGTGGGTGTGTATGTGGGTGTGGGTGGCTTAGTTTTAAGTGTAGCCAAAAAAAAAATATCAAGAAGAGCATATTTTTAACAAATTTATGGACAACAATCTCACAGAAGTGCCTTTTATAAGTGTAGGCAAATCAATCTGAGGGGGGTCATACTTTCACAGGAAATTCTCGAGGGCATTTTTACAAAAATCTTGGATTAGACAGAGTTCCACACTTGAGCAAAAAGCTCATATGGGCATGTTGAGCTAGTTTTAAGTGTAGGCAAATCTGCCTGAGGGGGGTTCATACTTTCTCGTCCTGGTTATATCACAAATACAACTACTATTTGCTCCTGCTTGTGTTGACAACGCTAGACAAAGTAGCTATTACAACTACACCTACTTTCCTTTGCAGAACAGTAGTTCACTGCAATCCCTCAATAACGCTACGCCCTACTTCGATACATTAAAGAATTTCCGCTTTCCATTTTACCTTTAATAATAGCCATGTTCACGAAGTTCAAAATTTTTCATATTGTTATTATTTTTTTCATGCTAACCTTGGTAGTATTGATAGTCGTGTGTAAGTTCAATGTTCAAATGCGTTAGCTAAATCTTCGATAAGATATTGAAGAAAAGAATATCATACGTATCTGTAACTAATTTCCCACTCCAATTTACAGCCACAGCCAGAGCTATAAGTCTAAGAAGGTAGTTCGTCTGCATAAGAAGCCTCCCTACCTGTGATCATGAAAGACAGTTTACTGACGTAATGGATGTAGGTTTTACTGAGCCTTATTTAATACAAATTTCAGTTAATATCCTAGCTCAGGATAAACCGATTGTTTTTGTCTATCACGATACGTACGATGACTTATAATTGCCTTAAATGCCAGCATAACTTCACATTAACTCTACATTACCTATTAACCTAGTCTAATACAACGTAATAGAACTTAGCTCAATCCTACCTAATCTACTATAAACAAGCCACAAATAAGTATAAAGAGGATTTTTATATAAAACATTTCTCTTGCTTGTTTCAGATGTCAACCATACTCGGTATGAATGCCGAACACATCGTTACAATGTAATCTGCAAAGTCTTGTTTCCCATAAAAATGCATGTTTTCTTTAGCAAATAAAACACATATTTAGAGAGAAAGAACATATGATTTACATATTTTTGACATTCCAGACAAGATAAAGTTTCCGAATTCTTTGTGTAAACGCATATTTTGGGGTTAATACGTAAAATAGGCGAAATACTTTGAGATACTTCACGATTTATTTAAAGGTGAATGTTTACTATTTATCTATTTAAATGCTGTTCACGCTACCAACATGTTACCTCACTCACAATTTCTGTACTTTTAGGATGTACTAATTTAAATATAGATATAAATTGATTTACTTATGTTTCTGGAGAATAATACAGATCCATGGTACTACAATTGCAAGTATCGTTACCTTAAAAGACGAACTCAAATAGGTTTACATTTGAATGCAAAGTCAAGATTTTATCAAGATTCTATTGAATTCTTAATAGCACAGTTTCATTGAATCATATTCTCTTTTACCTGTAATCCAAGGTACCTGTAATCAACAATAATTCTAATAACCTTCAATCAAGCTGTTGTTTCTGAGGAAGATACATATATACAGGTGAATCCATGAAGGATTTCGTCAGTTCGTAAACCTTCGTAGCCAACGAATAAGATTGGCCACGAAAGCTACGTTATGAAGTGACTCCCAACTCCCAAACATGATAGCAGGATCTCTGCTGCAAAAGCTATTATACGCAATGATAAGATTCTTCGAAATTCATAAATTTGAATGAGATAGTACAGTTCCCGTAAATTTAAGTATTTTAGAGTAAGAATAATAATTACTATAGTTGCAAATTAAACATGATTTTATCCTGACCAATTACACGTAAATGTATGCGTTTGTATGTGATACAAAACTCAATTAGTCAGTGCAAAAGAAAGTTCGTGATCAACTAGTTCGAAAATCGACATTCAAGAATTTGTGAACTAGCTGATTGGTCATGTTTGTTACATGAAGACCCAACTTATAACTACTAATATTCTTTCATTTAACACGAAGAAATGTTGATTGTGGTTTGTATGTCCGTATTATTGTGGGTATTTTTCGTTCCCTAAGAAAAACCTTGGAACTTGGAAGTCAGCAGTTGAGTTAAATTTTAATTCGTAATTGAAAGTGGATTTACGCATATCTTGGAAATTAAAGTAGTACAACTTTATGATTATTTCTTCTTTAAACAATAATGAGCAAACAAATGTGCTGATATTAATATTTATTACAAAGTATATTACTTCAAATTCGTGGTGTTATAATCACAATTTGTTGGTTGTACGACGTTGATCATTTTGCGTAAGCCTCAAATTCCTTTAATGCTTTCTTTATTTTAGACTTCAAAATAATAACAATTTTTCACAAGATGGTAAGCTAAATGTTAGACCATATTAATGATTTCACGCCCTACTATTATTATTAGACATATTTACAATATGTTGGAATAGTGAATGATTTTTAATATCAAATAAGTAGAAAACGATGTGCAGGTAAACTTAAGGCGAATGAAACGAAAAACAGCGTGTATGGTCAACGTTACAAATTCGTTCAGTTTGACATTATGTGGCTCTGTTTTTCTACATTTGTCTACGATGAATTTTCATTGTTGTTAACTTCACAGAACAAAATCTCTTGAGTGGTAAATTCCGTTCTGCGTAGTTCCTTATTTTAGTGCAAGTAGAACATACTGCTCTCCTATTATTATAAATCTCATTGCATATCACATTGGTTGCAATCATTAAACTGTAATGTAAATGAAGAATTCGGAAAATCAATTACAATAATGAACAATAAAGCAATATTTTTAAAGCGAAAATTTATATGTTGTCTCCTGTCTTGAATACACACACCCCCCACACCCATATATATAAATAACCATGTTGGTTTTGAGAGTAGAATTTTACTACAAATGGATGTTTGTTATTTCAGTCTTCATAATGTAACATAGACGCCGAAATAAGCCTTGAGCGGTGTGTACTTGCGCCAAGATAACTGAAACATCGGAACTACAGACTTCCCTTCCTCTTTCTTTCACCCTGGCACTTCCATGCTAGGGTTTCAAATGCTTTGATGGATCTGTAATATGGGAAGTTAACTCCAATTTAGTTTATATCAGAATCGAGCCTAGCACCTTTTATTTCGAGGTAACACACCCACTACCCTTCGGGGAGGTCCCTGTCTGTTTTCCAACTGGTTGTGAGCTTCAAGAATGATGACGCTGGATAACAAATTTTACATACGTTTATGGTATAATTTCTGAAGAAATAATCTTGTTTGTGAGTGCAGAACTAAATATTTGATGGCACTGGATGTAACAGATTTCGCACAGTTATTGGCTAATTTCATTTTTATGCGTGAGTTGAACGTGGCTTTTTATTCACCCAGCGATGTTACTTTCCTTCAGCCCACTTTTACAGTTTTTTTACAAAATTCCGCTTCCGACGTGTAAGCCTACTGCGCTATGAAATCAGACGCCCCAGGCTCTAACTCTGGTCAGGCATGGGTGTACTATGCTTGTCCCATCACCATTTCTTCAATTCATCATTCATCCTCACCGCCGCGATTAACGAAAAGCAACGAAAAATTACCAACCTAGAAATGGTATTAGAAAACGTTCTCTCGAAATTGCACAAGTTGAGTACACTACCCCATGGGAAGAAGATTTCCGCTTCTATGAGTAATGATTGATTGACTCGCTTTTTTTTGCCACTTTTGAATAATTTGCGAAGATGAGTATGAGTGATGATGTGATGAAATTGATGAATGGACACTCACAAACATCCATGCTCAGGCCAGAATTCGAACGCAGGACCCTGGCTTCGTAGCGCGATGTGCTAACCACTCCGCCATCTTCCTTGAGTAATTATACATATGATAACAGAAAGCTCTTTAGAATTTGAAAAGATAATGTATCTAAAGCGTGTAGATCATTGTTAATAATTTAGTACATACCTCGTTATCTTCCATAAATGAGGGGTGGCTTATTATTCATAACAGCCATGTGTTAGCGGCAATCCCCCCCTGAAGTTTTATCTTGCAACTTCTATCACACGCACCACACTATGACCATAGAATAGTATTCTATGCTATGACTCGCTATGACTGTCTCCATAATCTGAGAGAGGAATGAAAATTGTTTCCAAAAAGCTCCGGAATAAGTAACATCGATCCCGACCGAACATCTGTTACCGCTTATCAGTCAATCGGCAGGAATTTTGTCCTGGTAGGGAGGAAAAGTACATTTTCAAAAGATCTCCAAATTCCCTTAACGGGACGGGCTATAAAATCATTAGGGGCATCTGTTTCGACATGCAATGGCAAGCAGTAGAAAAAATAGTACAAGTCTTGTTTTGGCGTTCAGGGCGCGGGAAATTTGGGAGCAGTGTTTCAAACTGTAAGCAACATTTACTGAAGAACAATTTTGCAATATTTGCCATCAAATTAAAATTTCCAGTAAAATACATAAATATTTGCCGGGGGCACGTGGACGTTTGCGGGGGCCAGTGCCCTGCGCCCCCCCCCTAACGACGTCCCTGATTATGTCCCGACTATCACTGCTGTAACAAGGCTGCACATAGCGGCAGAGAAGGTGGTAAAGGGGGAGGGATCGAGTGGGAAGAGCGAAGCAGTACATGATGCTTCTAAAGCTGGTAACTTCAACCGCTATCCTCCGTTCACTCTCACGTGTTCATTGGTACTCGTAGAGCCATCTCGCGTCACTACTTGAGCAGAAACGTTTCCGTTCGCTTGCTCCAGGGAAGTTGTTTTCTTGTGTATGGAGTGACCATTCAAAATGTTCTTGGGTGGAACGCAACGCACCGTGCAATCATTGTTGAAACGCCATTTACAAGATATTATTTTCCGCACACTGTATTAGTAAAGTGAAGTTAAAGATAAAAAAGATTTTCATTTTTTTCAATTATAAACATTGTTGAAAAATGCTTAAAATTAGTAATGTTAATTTTTCCAAAAGGCCGTAAATTTCAGTTTCTTAATGTAATTTTGTTACAGAATTCCAATTGATACAAAAAGTGTTCCATTTTCTCAGGAAGACGATAAGACCAAATTATATTTTAGTTTATAATATTTTTGGGTATATTAAAACCTGCAAAAGTCCTCATTCGCAATATTGGAAGAAAACTGAAGATGAAAATTAAAGCTCGAGTTACTATACTATAGGCTAAGAAAATTATTTATTTGAGAACCTTGAATTGATGTCTTAAGTCCTTTTTATGCACAGATAAGCTTATCAGGACTGGACCTACAGTTTAAAGTGGGATCCAAACCACTTCGCAATTCGTCTCCACCCAATCAAGTTCCGAGCCGTAATTAGGGGGCGCCGAACGATGTAAATGAAAAAAAATATTGTAAAAGAGAGAATGCCATGGAGTCCCGTTAAATTATTTGTGGCCAGTGGCCACAGGCATTGCCCCCCCCCCCCCCCAACCTTGGACTGAAGCCAATTCCAGGGGGCAAACATTAAAATGAAGAAAAGCAAGGCCCGCAGAATCTAAGAGCAGCAGGACAAAATGATACTCAAGATTGAATTAGTTTTCATATGTTTCTTGCATTTTTCTTCCAGACGGCCAAGAGCACCTGATCGGGAGGGGGGCATAGAGGGACAATTGCTTCCCTCATTTCAAATTTTATGCAAATAAAAATGAGTTTCGTAAAATTTTCTTGCGGCACCGAACGATCTAAATGAAAAAAGGGGTAAGAGAGAGAATGCCATGGCGCCCCGTAAAATTATTTGCTCCCCATTAAATAAATATAATTTTTAAGTTTGCAAAAATTGTATCTGAAAATTTTCTTGCTAGCTTCGCTCACAATTTAATTATTTTCTATAATGTATTGTAAATTACTAGAGAGAAGTAAAACCCAATGTGTACTTCAGACTGTTGTTGCTAAACAGTTTTGTTTTAAATGTATGAAAATCGTTTTGAGGAAAAGGAGCACATGAATGTGAGAGACAATTTATATAATTTTCGCTGTTGGTTTGTTATGATGAATTGACTATGTAATATATTTAAATAATATTTTTATATGTATTAAGGAAACATTGAATACGTGCACAATTTTGTGTTAAGATGTTGCATATGTATTTTCTTATTTTACGTCACTCCATGATGCATATGTGTAAAACATATGTTCTACATGAAAGTTACACATATCATATGTAAAAAAGGAATTATATTCTTCATTTTGTGTCAAAAATACAGTTTGTGAACTTGTTTTCCGTTATTAGCTAATGTTAAATTGTACGTGTAGAAAAAATACCAGACAAAAATGCCAATAATAATAATAATGTCATTATCATTATTCCTATTATCATTATTGGCACGTCTATCCTCCTGGTACTTGCCGCCCCCCAGACAAAAATTCGTGGGTCTGCCTCTGCCTCCACCATCGAACCTCTTGAGTACAAGGCGACAACGTTACCACTACGCCATCGGGGAGGTCTTTTCTTGAAAACCGAGAATAGAGGTAAACGAGCAGCACAATGATAATTTGTTCGTTTCACATTACTTAAGTACAATTTTACACACGTTGCCTCCGCACAATGCCCAAGGTCCTGTTTCACAGTTCTTAACAAATTATACTGGTTTGTTCTGCAGCTGTCTTTGGAAGTAACAGTAACATTTTCTAGTAACAGTAACTGTAAACTACTTCCGTTATGAAATTAGTACCTGAAATTCAGTTATTTCTCCAACTAACTAGTAACTAAATTGAAATTTAGTTGTACACTCCTGTTCACATAAAGTGTCACTCTTTATAGGGGCGAACAGTTTAAGTATATTCCACTTGATCTGAACAGAAGTGTACAATTACTATTTTTTCGCATAGAAAGGAATTTTCTTCTGTTCCATTTTTACAATTTGTTGAATCATATGCTCGCCTGATGAATTAGTGATTATTGAAATCGTGAGACCACGAGAACAATCTTATTTATGTATCTATTCCAAGCGTATTTTAATTAGATTAATTTCGACATAAGGCTATATAATCTACAACAATCCTCATTGGTATAACACAGTTCAACAGTGAATAATATATTGTTTGCGCAAGAAAAATACATTAAAACACTATTTTCTCATCTTTAAGTATGTGGATTTTATTGCCTCTGTATTTACATATAAAATATATTAACTTGGTTATAATTATATGGTTGATTGATTTAGTTTATTCCTACGCTTTTCTGGCATTTTTGTCTACTCGCAAAGATGAGAATCAGTGATAATATGATGAAACTTATGAAGGATCATATCATGCCCATGCCGGGATTCGAACCAAAGACTCCTAGCGTCGAACTCGCTGTTCTGACCACTCCAACACGGAGACCAGCCGTTATAATTATATATGAAACTAATGGTAAGTTGTTGGTAGTCGTCTGTGATGAAATTAATAGCGCGCTTGCATTTCATGTTTCGAACCACGTCTTACAAGATATAACTAATCTAGAATAAAGTAATAGTAACTAAGTTAGATACGTTTTAAAGCAACAGTAATTATAATCGAATTAATTTCTCAAGTGATTAGCTTTGAATTACTTTTGAAAAGTAACTTTCCAAACACTGTTGATATCTTAGAGTTCAGCATTACTCAGATAAGAATTGTGAGAGAACTTTTATAAGATACAATATGGTAATAATCACCATCAGGATGAAATTCAAATCATTCAAAAATCATTGCATGAAGGGACTACTAAAACTATATATTCCGGATATACGAATAAATTCAAATTAACATTTATGTTTCAATGTAACTTCATTCTCCTTCTTTCTCATCCTGCAAAACGTTATGTCGTTCTCAATTCAATGGTCTTTATTCTTAGGCGAGGTTCAGCAAATACTGATCTACCACCTAACCGGACAAAGAAAAATGTAGCCAAGTATCTAGGTACATTATTATACATGAATGGCTTATTGCAGAAAGGGACCTGAGTCACTTTTGCACAATTCCGAGAAAAACAAGAAAAATCGTATAATATTGATAGTGTAAGAAAGAAATGTACCGTTGTTGCCTCAAATATTCAGCATAATGAATAGTTAATTTTGCAACTCGCAATGCACCAGCCTGAAGTATGCTGCTAGAGACAGTGGAGATGAAAAAGTTGTGACTCCGGTACCTTTCTGCAATAAAAGTGGAAACTGTGAGAAATAAGACAAGAAATATCCTCTTCATTTTGTTAGTCTGTTCTTCACAGACACCACACGTGTCTACCTGTGGCCTCACAAAACGAAACTCAAAATTTTCCTTAAAATACTTGTAGTAGAAACTGTATTTTATTCTGGACGTAGGGTATTTTTCTTTATACAGTTCATACATCTTTTGAATTGACAGGTTTTCATGTAGGTATTTGATGTCTGCATAATCTCCACGTTTAGTTGGAAAAGACGCGATATGTCCATGCACTGCCTGTATATCCTCAGCCTTAATCATATTCCCACTTTTGCTCTGTCCGCGCATATCATGAGGTATTTTGCCCTCTAACAGTAACTTCCGCAAACGCCTTATTCTTTTCTCTTGACACATCATAAAGTCTCACAACAAACTTGTATTTTGCTACTTGCCAGTAGTACATGGTACTTAAACGACTTTTCGTGTAACGCAGTATCTTCTTTGCGTGGACGATGTGTCTTAACATTTTCAACATGGATCATTCTCTGCAAATGTATATCCTGTTCATCTTTACTTTGCATTCTATACAATATGTCAAAAATTGCACGTTGTTCGTCTTCGTTGAATTGCTCATAACATTTTTTTTGGGCACTTTTTTTTTTTCCCAGATGTCGAATTATTTTCCTACGTTTTCTTGGACTGTCAACGCTCACGTCGCTAACACTACTCTCGTCCTGCATATCTGTAATACAAGCAACATAACATCTCACAACAGTTGCCACCGCTCTGCACTAACACATATCACCCTCTACAGACCACCGCTACAGACGCACCATTCTTACGGAAATCGCTCGTCACTTGTTTCAGAGTTGTCAATTTTATTTTCCACACAGTTATTTCTCTTTCTCTGTGGAAAGGGACCAGTGTCCGTCGCTACAGAGTAGCTAAGTTTATTGCAGAAAAGGACCCGAGTCAGTGACTCAGGTACCTTTCTGCATTAAAGTACACTTTTCACTGTGCATTTTCTTGGCTATAGCCTCGTGTGACTGACGTCCTTTCTGCACTAAAAGATGCGTCTGTAACTAGGAAAATAAAAAAAATACCATTAACTCAGATTCCTCAAAAATGTGACTCAGGTCCCTTTCTGCAATAAGCCATTCACATGAAGATTATAAAACACTACATAAGTAAAATAACATAAAAGAAAGCAATGAATATCCTAAGATATTGGGCAAAAATTTCTGACTACTTGTAACCAGATATTAAGAAGTCTTGCAACATCATTTCTTGAGTATATTTTGGACTCTTGATTTCTTATAAACCATCATCATTCAACCATGTATCTGCAAATTGTGTACAGTTCAAACAATCCACACAGACGATTTTGATTCCATAGAAGCATGTCCACAAACTTCCACGCTATTGGGTTGCCATTGTTAGTCAAATATGTTGTCCTTTTTACAAATTTCAAGGTATTCTTAGAAGACACGTTAAATAGATTCTCAAATGTTCATCTGCAAAAGGAACAAATAAAAATTTTGTTAATATGGTGTATGACACTATGAACTGAACAAAGATAAAAAATAGTTTACATTATATTCTTACAACCTCAGACAAGTTGAGTTAGTAATAAAATAAAAACAACTTAAAGATGTTGTGTAATTGGATGTGAATATAATTGATCTAAACTGTTGCATAATGATTAACGAAGTGGTCCTGTTATAGCTAACAGAATTATTAAAGGTTTGATTCACGGTATCAGCTCACTTCACTGACTCAGATCTATCTTTACAGTGCATGTGAAATATGACTTGGACTTCGGGTAGGTTATTGAATAAAATATTCGGAACATAATCAGGACAAATTACGATTTATCTGAAAATCAATCAATATTATCCACAAATAAATGATTGGCCTTGCACTTGTAAAATATGTGAATTTTAATCTTTTTTAATCTATACTAATTTGTAAATTCTCAGTAAACACGCAAACTATTGTTTGGTAGACGGTTAGGACTTTACCCTTTTAGCTGTTAGGGGGCGCTTTTACACTTTAAATACATAAAGCATGAACTTATTGAAATGCTGCACTACCATTACAAGGCATTCAAAATTATGAAAAAACGAGAAAACCGAAGAGTTCTATACAGCTTACAAAACCGGTTTTCTGACCTGATTCTGTGAAAGAAGATAACACACAAGTTGTTCACAACTTATACAAAATTCGGGTATCTCACATTAAATCTATTCCAATCCAACCTAAATTAGCTTAAAATACTTAATGCATTTAACATTTGCGAGGTTTATGAACCGTGTTCAAGTTTCAAAAACAAAAAGGAGAAAAATCTTGCTCAAAACAGGTCAGAAACGACTCCTTCCAACCACGTACAAGGGAAATGTTAAACTATAATGAACGACTGATTTGTAAGACAAATTCCGATGTACGTACATTTGAATAGCACCAGTGAAATACGAAAATAATCTCCCAAGAACTATAGTGGAGCATTTTGTGCAATATCGATTTAATGCCAGAATATAATCTATATCAATTTATTTCATGCTCTAGTAATAATCACAAAACTGTAATATCTGCATTATACCTAACTTAAAATAACATTCTCTTTTGATTTTACAATTGCAAAGAATTATCAACTTTGTTTGTAAGGGAAAATGCGTGCTGCGTTGAAAAGGTAGACACGTTGAAGCGATATTCTCACAGACATTATATCGGAAGGTATTTCCTCAACATATAAATAAATCATCCATTCTGCATCATTCTTGCATTTTGCAAACGTTTTGCTTTTGATGAATTAAGCTACAAACATATAAATATAAGATTTACCTTTCAGTTCTGTCCGATGTTTCCTTCTTCCAATATGTACTGGATTCGTTATTCTCTGGTAATTTTCACGATTTCGACACAAACGCATTGATCATATCTTTAGAAAACACGGAGTGAAATCACGGCAACAGTGTTGGCTAAAATCTGCTCCTCGGAGTATATTGCGACGAAACGCAACTTCAAAAATTTTAATGATAACCACTACTCTCTGAAGGTACGAAATGTTTTCATTTCTTCACATAGTAGGGGTGTAAGGGGTGACCTTCCACGTAGTACACCCAAATGTCAACCTCACTTCCACGTTAGTGCACCCTGGACTGAGGACTAACGAGGCTCTGGCGACTGGCCCCATGGCCAGTATAATTTTGTTTGTGTTGTCCTGTGTTTTGTCCTTATTTGTGGTGAGTGTTCTTTGCAGCCTCGGGTTTTAACGAAAGTCAGAACATTTTAATATTTTATGATTTTAATTAAGCAACGTTAGAGTTGTTACGTGTAACGGTAAGGGGTTGGACCCCGTATAGTGTGACGGGTGCAAAATAGCCTTAGTGCTGACGCACCCAAAATTTTAAAATCAAAATCAAATCAAAAAATCAAAAATCAAATCTTCACATAGTATTTCAGATGCTTGCGGGAAGAGCATGTGATCTTTGTTTCACCAAGAAATCTTCCATACTAGTCATAAAAGAAAAAAAACACGCACCGGTATTGACAAAAACTACCATCAGCGCCATCTGTACGGAGAAGATTGAACATGACGGAGACCTTTTATTTTCTGTTATTTACTTAAATATCTTTAATCGTAACAACATTATAAGGCTCACAAGTTCTAGTGAATAAAACAATTTTCTATATCGGAAAATTTCTTCCTTACCGAATCTATATTAGTTGTATGCTTATCCATTGAAATTTGGGCCTATGCTTTAACATGGCTTTAGAACTCCCTTAATTTGTGCATCGATTTGGCACTGTGCATTTTTCAATTAGAATAAATATAAACTTTCTTTCATTACTTACCATAGGAGCTTTCCTTAATCGAAATTCATGATCTAAACACACAGAATTGCCAGCTCGAACTTTGGTTTTTAACCTGGATTGTTTGCGAATTCCCACTAAGATTCAACTTTACTTCGTTTCTTCATCCGTATTTATGATTTTCATTTTATTTTTGGATATTGAATTTTCTATTTTTTAGTAGCTGTAAATTAATTTCGTCATTTTAAATTGTTTTACTTCAATTTGTTTTGGGAAATTAGTGGTTTAGTGATTTTATTGTTCTGGCGTTGTGCAATAAAGGAGACCCTGACTTCACTTGTCTCCCTCATCGCACAAAGTAAGGACATCCTTGAATTGTGACGTCACTCAATGAATGCCTACATTGTTAGGTTAGGTCTGTTAGGTTTGGTTTTCTTAGCATACATACACTATAAATGTATTATTTATGCGAAGATAACTAAACCCAACAAGCCTAAAATAACAAATTAGGCATATAGCCTTACATCTGCACGTAAATTAGGCTCATTATGTTTCATTTATAATGGAGGTTCTTCAATTGCAATTGTTCCTCATCTCAAATACTACATTTCTGGAATCCTTGATTCATACCCTTTCCAACGATTTCTGTATTTTTCTTGCGCGCAAGAAGTTTTCATAAAACTCGCCACTTTAAAGTTCGTTATGAGATGGGGAAACACATCGTGAACCTGACTGTCCAAGTCCCATAAAATTCCGTCGCTTACAGCCGGAGTTATCGCTTCTTGAAGAAACTCGGGAAACAACACGTCTCAACACGCACACAAAGACCCTTTCATTTTCCTTCCGTCTGTTCTTTACGTTGCCAACTTGTTGACACAGCAGAGTTTTTGTGTCTAGGGAAAAAAATGGGCGTTAAATTCGTTTCAATATACACAATGATCCTTCATTGTCGATGATGATGATCTTGCAGATCCTCTGAAATAAATACCTTCAAACTTCAGGTATGAGTTTCCCTCATATGCTGCAGCATATAATATTCACCATATTATTTCACTGTACTGTATACAGTGGCAGCTCGTGGTCTGGCTCTATGGGTGTGCACTTTAGTCTCGCGTCCAGAAGTGTTATAACACCCCAGTCAAATATTAGCACCGTTTTTGAGCACATATTGATGAACCAAAGTTTTCATCAACTTTCACTGAAAATGAGGCTACGATAGAGTTTTATTTCTTTTTTTTTTTTAAAAAAAACGGATTTTTTACATTTTTCAAATATTTCGGAAATTATCCAGCCAATCACGAGAAGAGCGATGTTATTGTGCAATATGTAATTCAACATTCGATAATCTGACAAAATCACTCAATACATATAAATGCCCATCTACAATATCAATACTATTGTCGATTTGCAAAATATTTCATAAAAGCTTCTTCCTCCGCTCCGCTGATATTATTGAACAAGGAGAATAATAATATTGGCGTACACCAAAGAAGCCGATCCAACTACCACATGGAGGAAATCAATTGAAATCTATCTTTATGTTGTTAATTTCTAATGACAGACTGATCGAACCTAGCAAATCCAGCGAAATCAAGAGAATAATAAATATTAAAGAAAATCACAGTACTCACTCAGTTCACACCGCCTTGCTTCGTACTTCAGAATTTTTCCTTCCCTTCCGCCGTATCTATATATTGCTGCAGTTGCTACAGGCTTTGTAGCTAACTTCCCTCCAAAAATTCAACAACTTTAAATATTAAGTTTCTGCTTTCGCTATGTACAGTTTCCCTATTCATCATGAAATCAAAAAGTTTGCACTGAAACAGGTACGAGCTTTTGACAGCGCTAAACAATTTTGCAACTCAGTAACAGCCACACACAATGCAAAACAGCTGGCTGATTGATGTACGCTCCCTCCGCATGGGTTGATAATTCGGCTACTGCGCCACAGAGACCGTTTATTTTGGCCAAAATGCACTAAGCAAAGGCAATATCAGGCATGTTTAAAACACCCGTCTCGCTTTCAGTTGCCCTCCTCACCTTCCCCTATCACGAACGGGACACAATCGGAGGGACAATGTACCATCGAAATTTCCTTTCTAAAAAAAAAATCCCTCCATTTGCAATGATGTATGGGTTAGCTCGACTCTGTCCCACGATCTCTAATGGAATTCGTTTACAACACTACATTTGCTCGCACACCGATCCCAGCGTTCACAGCTTTCGTAAATGATGCAACCTCCCATCACACGGCGCTCAAACCAAAAGACCCAATCAGAGTCCTCTACGCGACTGCTTCAACAGCGTCGTAGGGAGCGAAACTAACATTGCGTTCAAACCCAAGCGTGGCTCGGTCGACGCGAGTTGATATCACTGATCTCACGCTTCTCCACCATATTTCTTGGTGAAGCGGCGTGGGAACACTTGATGTTTCGAAAGAGATATAATTCAAAATATAAGTATAATAATAATGTTTTGCATTACAGATTTATTTGGATGTGCACGTGCAATTGTGCGAATAGGCAGAAGCCGCTATTGTGTATATAACACATAGCAAATTCCTTCTTTTTCTTCCGCTAGCAGTTAGTTTGGCAACAGCGCAATAGTACTGGCTACGTATTGGCTGAACCCATGCAGTGGCATAACAAGTGAGGCGGGGCAACCTGGGATGGAAACTAATTCTAGGGGGGGGGGGCAAACATTGAAGTAGAGCAAGGCTAGCAGAATTTAAGAGTAGAATGACAAACTAATACTCAAAATGAAATTAATTTTCATATATGTCTTGAATTTTTATTCTAGAAGCTCAAGAGCACCTGCAGAGGGGAGGGGGGCACAGAAGAGCAAAGTTGCCCTCCTACTCTATTTCAAATTTTATGCAAACAAAAATATGTTTCGTAAAATGTTCATGCTCCCTTCGCTCTTACAGTCTCATGAAATTCAGAGCCACAGCTAAAGGCGGTAGGAGTCGGACCTGAGCACCGAACAATGTAAATTAAAAAAAAAAAACAATGTAAAAGAGAGAATGCCATGGCGCTCCGTGAAATTAAATTATTTACGCCCTATTAAATAAATATTGTTTTCAGATTGCAAAAATTGGATCTACAAATTTTCTTCCTCTGTTTGCTCACAATTTGATTATTTTCTGTAATATATTGTAAATTACTAGAGACTGAGAAGTAAGACCAAATATGTACCTTAGACTGTTGCTGCTAAACAGTTCTGTTTTAAATACATGAACATTGTTTTGAAGGAAAAAAGCACACACATGTGAGATACAATTTACATTATTTTTGCTGCTGGTTTGTTATGAGGTCGATGAATTGATCATGTAATGTATTTAAATAATATATATACACATATAAACACATTGAATACGTGCGCAACTTATTGTTAATATGTTACATATATATTTTCTTATTTTACGTCACTCCATGTTATATGCTGTACTTGAAAGTTACACATGTCATACAGAAAAATAATTATATTCGTCATTTTTGTCTTTTAAATACAGTTTGTGTGCGTGTTTTACATTATTAGCTAATGTGAAATTGAACGTGGTGAAAAAATACCAGAACAATCCAATAATAATAATAATAATAATAATAATAATAATAATAATAATAATAATAATACGATTATGATTATTATTATTAATGGCACGTTTATCCTCCTTGTACTTGCCCCCCCCTAGACAAAAAATCGTTGTTGCACCTCTGAACTCATGTTCCTTCTAATAGCGTACTCAGTATAGGACCCCTGATACACCCCGTGCTCACGCCCATGGAATATATAACGCAGGAGGGGCAATGGGGACGATCCTCTTCCCCGAGATCATTGTTCTAAATATATACTTCCCATAAAAAAAAACAATCTCCTGTTTTCATTCATATTTCGCCAGTCCCTGTGGCGGAGTGGTTACCACATCGCGCCACGACGCCAGGGGTCCCGGGTTCGAATCCCGGCTTGGGAATGGATGTTTGTGAGTATCCATTCATCAATTTCATCATGTCAGCACTGATCACCATTTTTGTAAATTAGCCAAAAGTGGCACGAAATGCGAAGTAGAATAAAGAAAACCAATCAATCATATTTCGTAAAGTTTCTCGCTTCTCTTTCTTCTCAACCATATGACACACACCCCAATGCAGATTACCTCTCTGCTCAAACAATGATACTGTCTACGAGCTAGTAGATTGACAATTGCGGAAGCCGGTATCGATTTCTGCAAGCGTCTCGCATAATAGGAAGCCGATGAGGCTAGTGTCCGGGTGCCGTGTTCTGGAAGTATGAGGAAAGTGAAGGAAGATCAGGGTGTCTTCTCATTTGCAAGTATACATTGACCAAAGTCATTTCCGTCGCCAGAATTTTTTGTAGGGTTGGTCAGGTCATTGATAAAACTTGATTAGCATAAATAATAACAACAATAATTAATATTACCACCGTTATAATTGTAACTTTACAACAATAACTATTATAAGGTAATAAGGAGAACCCATTTTATTCCAAATTTATTATTATAAATAATAACACTATTATTATTATATTAATAGGGAGACTTTGCTACTCGACCCACTACACTACATGAAAAAATACCCAGCAGAACCGTTTTCCATTCCTTTATAACATTTCAAACAGTACTGAGATTCATAGTTCGACGAAAGAGGAACGTCTCCTCAAGTTTAGTCCACTTATGATGGCTAAACTGGATATAATACTGTAGCATCTGGTTATGCCAGCTCCTGTTGCTGTCCCAAGTCCCCTTTTAGAAAAAGCTTTGATTATGTGGATATTTCCGTATTGAATAATTGATGCCCAAAGGAAGGAGTGAAGGCGTAAGGAAACGCATTTGTAACGGAATATCATTTAAGCTGAGGATAGGCCCACGGAGATAGTTATGCTAACTCTGTGGTAAAGGAAGTGCCGATGGTTATGCCATAGGTGCGCATATATATTATTAGAGATTTGTTAATTTGGTCTATGCAAGACACATGGAAACGATATGTAAAATATGTATATATTGATGAAGGAATTGGGAGCATAAAGGTAGAAACATTAATTTGCCTCAAACATCGCTCAGAAACTCGCAAGTTGAACGCTCATTCACCCCACATTCCACCGGATGCAGAGCCGAGCAACAAGAATTTTCCACTCGGCTCTGCACAGTCAGCAAGGCAACGGCCCTCGCCAGCGGTGAGTTCACCTCCACTGTAAATTTCCATCTGCATCCAGGGATACCCCAGGTGCACAGTGGAGGTGCAAAGTCCACCAAAGTATGACTCAAATCCAATGTATAAAACCGCTGGAGACAGTAAATCGATCTCTCTCACTTCGCTCCAATATCACCACCAAACTGATCGACGAGAAGAGGACGACGGCCTGCTGAGAGATCGCGACACTACGAGGCGGCAACAAGCGAGAAGTCCATAGCAGTCCGGATTAAACCAACCGAAGAATCTGCAAGAATAAAACAAGTCGCCGAATTGCCTGCCGTCTCTTGTCATCTTCGATCTCTCCAGCGGACACCTGTCACCGTCGCCGACGCCAGAAGCCGAGGGCCAGACTAACAGCAAGGGGTGAGTAGCGTTCAACAACACAGGCTCCCAACAATCCTTCATCAGCCTCCTTAAGGGTAGAGGTGGTTAGCCAAGTCAAACTTAAGACCTATATTATTTATCTGAGCTACGTCCCGGCGTGACTCGATCCCGTACCTTACCCGACGTCACGCTACATGGTGGAGATAGCCGGCTCCACTCCGTTAGAATTTTATGCAATTCTGAAATCTTCAAAATTTTAAATACAGTCGTTTTGGCTCTGGGCCGAGATAGCACGTGACTACAGACATGCAGTCATTTTCGACCCGTGACGTCATTCATATTTGACGCACATGTCTTTAGCATGCAGAATTTTTTTAAAAAATTGCATAGCGAGTTGTTGTAAGAGTTGTTCAAAGTGATGGCCAACTGCATTCACACATTCCCGGCATCTTTTGATGACATTTTAATTGACACGCAAAAGTTCCTCTGCCGTAATTCTTGTAAGTTCGACTTCTCTTAATCTCAGAGGAAGTTGCCTAACTATTTCTCTTAATCTCAGAGAAAGTTGCCTAAATGTTTCTCTACCTATAGCTGCAACGCCAGGGAATTTCTGTGAAAATTGCCCACAAACGTGATGACAGAGGCGCAACGACGAATTTTTGTCTGTGGGGAAGTACGAGGACAAACATACCAATAACAATAATAATAATAATAATTATTATTATTATCGTCATTGTGGTGGTGGTGATAGTTTTATTTTTTCATTTGATTTGCTTTATTTTACTTCGCTTTTTGTGCCACTTTCGGCTAATTTGCGAAGATGGGGAGGACTGATGATATGATGAAATTGATGAATGGACACTCACAAATATCCATGCCCAGGCCAGGATTTGAACCCGGGACCCCTGGTCTCGTAGCGCGATGTGCTAAACACTCCCCCAAAAGGAGCCAGCTGGTTGTAGTAGTAGTAGTAGTAGTAGTAGTAGTAGTAGTAGTAGTAGTAGTATCAATGACGTTATTACCCTCGTAAATCACGAAAACAGGAGGTAGAAGTCGGTGCTAAAGCATTTGTATTGGAACAAATGTTTTATCAACACGCTAAATTTGACATTAGCTAATAATGGAAAAGAAGCACACAAACTGTATTTTTGAATGGCAGAAAATGCATGACAAATGCATTACGAATATATTTATTTTCTTACATATAACATGTATAACTTTCATCATTCATGTACAGAATATGTTTTACACATATGCAACATGGAGCGACTTAAAATAAGAAAATACATATGCAACATGCTAACACTAAATTGTTTACGTATTCAAAGTGGGGTGAGTGGTGACCTTCCACGTAGTACAAACACCCAATTGCCAACGTCACTTCCACGTAGTACACAATGGACTGCATTCTGCAGACTAACAAGGCTCTGGCGACTGGACCTATGGCCAGTATAATTCCGTATTGTCCTCTTTTTTGTCCTTGTATGTGCTGGGTGTCCCTATGCAGCTTCAGCTTTTACCCGAGGTAAGGAAATTTTAGTTTACAGACACGCTTTTATTTTTATTATGATAAGAGGCTAACCCCGCATAGTTTGACGGGTGCAAAAGAGCCTTTAGTGATGACAAACCCAAAATATAAGAAAAAGTAATCAAAGTTGCATTACATAATCAATTCATCCTCCTCATAACAAACCAAGAACAAAAATATGCAAATTGTTCCTCAAATGTGTACGGATCTTTCTCCGCAACCAATTGTCCGTGCATTTAGGACAAAACCTATTAAGAGAAGTTTCACTTCTCTCTCTGATAATTTACAATCCATTACAGGAAGCAACTATAAATTTCGAGCGAAACGAGGAAGAACATATTTAGATCCAATTTTTTTAAACTTGAAACAATATTGAATTAATAGGGTGAAAATAATTTGACGAAGCGCCATGGCATTCTCTCCTTTACAACTTGCTTTATTTAGATCGTTCGGCGTCCAGCATTGACACCCAACGCCCCTAGCTACAGTTCTGAACTTGATAAGACTAAGAAAAGCAAGCATTGCTACCTTAGCAAACAAGAACATTATACGAAATTTATTTTTAAATTGGAAATGAAGGGGGTGAGATTGCCCCTCTGTGCTCCCATGCAGGTGCCGTTGACCGTCAATGTTTGCTCCCCCCTTTCCCCTTAGAATTGATATCCGTCGAAGTATGGGGGGCAATTTTCCCCTTCCCCCCTGTGGTTGTGCTTCTGCATGATGGGTTCCTCACATTAAAATTCTTTCTTCTGACCAACATTTCGGTCAATGGTCTCACAATCTTATTAAACACTCAGAAACACGCAAACAGGTTAGAACTAGTTATGCAATATAGTAAATATAATTGTCTGCATGCTAAAGATATGTGAGTAAAAATAAGCAGAACTTCACGGGTCGAAAATTACGGTATCCGCGCCATGCCGTACTGTATGCAGTCATGTGCTTACTCGGCTCAGAGCAAACGCATTGTAAAACGGATTTCTCTATTTTTTTTGATACGCGAAAAATATTTCATTGGCAGTTTATGCACAATACAATGAACATATAATGAATTACACATTATTACACATTATGGGTTCTGAAGACATAGTCTCTGCCACCTGAGACACCAGAGATTACGAAGCTGTCCCCTTTAACGTCGCCATGCTTTGTCTTTTTTCGAAATGAATGTTTTTCCAGTTCCGAAATCTAACTCATTTACCACCTACTCTGTGAAACAGATATACTAATATAACCTTCAGAGTTCATGAACCTTATCGCTTTGAAAATTCGGTAACAGTTTCATACATCGGAGACACATTTCTTCAATTTTACACAAGAAACTACTTACGGAAATGAGTTTTTCCAAGGTTTACAACGTTCGTCGAGGTATTTTCTTTCATCGTGAATATATTTCACCGGGAAATCATGTATTTTTGAAGAGAAATATCTCACCGACGCACAAATGCCATTGCAACGTTTGATGACGTAAGCCCCTGTCAGTGTTTCAACCCCCTTTTTTCTTTACTATGCTTGCCTAACATAACCAAACCTAACCTAACCTTATCGGAAATGGTTCGCGGGGCTATCCGTGAATGTTTTGTGGGGCTTGTGCATAATGGTTCGCGGGGCTATCCGTGTATGGTTCGTGGGGCTATCCGTCAGCTACCCATGTTAAATGTATAATTTCCACCGGTGACGAACACAACCGTAGGTATTTTTCGGTGAAGAAGGTTGAAACACTGCATACCCACAACGTGAGTCAAGATGTGCCAGCCATAATGTGTTACGGAAGCGAAGAAAGGAAATAAAAAAAGCACTCAGAATGTGAAAAATTGCGTTTCTTTTCGTGTAAAATGCATAATGGCACTTTGAACTATGTTCCGCAATCCACAATTGGTAAGTACGAACCATGCGAAACCCAAAATATCCGATTTTAATGTGTCTCCGGTCTATGAAACTGTTACCGAAAATTCTTTTTTTTTTCTAAACTTTCAATTCGCTACATACTGGGACTGATCTTAAATACGTAATGTCTCTTGCAAATTTTTCAGGTGCTGCCATCTAGCGTTCAACGCTTCGGGTTTGTCAATTTCTGAAAATCCGATGAAATGGAAGAAACAGTTGCCACGGACGAAGACAGTGAGGTGTGAAGGGGTGCTTGCCCGCCAACTCTTAATTTTAAGTTTGGAATAACCACAAAATATAATTTATGGCAACCAAACATTTGTTTAAGCAGGCGATAATAAACACCCAGTGGTGGCGAATGGGGGAGGGGGGGCAGATGCCATCGCAAAACTTTTCGCAACTTTTTCTCCCGCACTATGCTAAACCTTATCTACAAATTGAAATATACTGCCTTTGCCCTCCCCCAGTATTGTCACCTTGACCCTCAGTATTGGAACTCAATCGCTGTCACTGTTAAAACACCAGTACTAAATGCTTTTTAATTATTGTGCTCATTTGCTTATGGTTGACAAATAATTTCTTCTAAATTACCAAATTTATTAAATTTTACTTTCTTTTCGTCCAGTTACCAGAAAGCTTAACAAGGCGTGTTTTGTTAATTAAACTGATAATATTTATAACTTTTACAGTGTTATTTAAACTGTGACTTGTGAAAAGCATATCGCCATTCTGAATGTTAGGTACTGAAGAAGGATAAATATTATTGTATATTCGTATATAGGAATCCAGTAATACTAACTTGAAAGGGGAAGCCACATTTACTTCACTGTACATCTTGTTGTGGAAGTGAAAGCAAGAAAAATGAAAACACGTTACTAGTAACCAGGCCCGTACACACTGGAGGGACCATGGGGGCCACCCCCCCGAACCATGAAATATTTTAATATGAACATATAAAAAGCTACGAAAATAACAAATTTGTAAAACAAAACAGTATTGCCCTTGCATAAATGAAAACGTTTGTTGTGCAGAGAGATAGGCTCCTGAACTGCAATATTTGGTACTTTTAGTTTTATAACCATTGATGCATGGCTACCAGGAGTGGCGGCGGTTAGGGGACAGGGGGAAAGTTGCCCCCCACATTTTTCCACTTTTACCCCAGCACAATGCTAAGCCTTGTCTACCAAGACCAGGTGGGGGCATATCGTGGTTCTGATCCCACTTCAAACTGTATGTCCAGTCGTGATTACCCTAAGTGTACCTAATACAAAAACTCAAACTCGTCTACCTAGATAAGAAAAAATGTCCTTGTCCCTCTTTTAAAACATCCTGGGTAGCCGCCTTAGGAACATATACAAAAATAATGAAAAATACGAAATCAAGACAATA
This sequence comes from Lepisma saccharinum, assembly GCF_977018435.1. Taxonomy (NCBI): domain Eukaryota; kingdom Metazoa; phylum Arthropoda; class Insecta; order Zygentoma; family Lepismatidae; genus Lepisma; species Lepisma saccharinum. The sequence continues at coordinate 20,510,971 of NC_139245.1, forward strand.
TAAATATGAAATTTTAGAATGCAAGAATTAATTGTAATCTAAAACAATAAAAACATTACAAGTATTTTGTAATCTCTTTACACTATATACTGTAATATTGGTTGGATATACACATATTTTTAGATCTGACCCCTCCCTAAAAATCCAGGGTACGGCCCTGATAGTAACTTTCAGTTTTACTGGCATATTTTCATAGAACGCTTCTGATAGTTCATTGGTATTTGATGTAGTGGCTAAAGCACACATGCATGTCTTATTTTGTATTAAATTAGGTGAGCCAAAGATGGTCCTAGGTAAGCTTCTAGAGCAATTTACAAATATCTAATAAGAGATAATAATAAATTTCGGAAATTAAAAGGTATAACTTCTATAACTAATTAACAACGTGTATCAAATGGATATTTTATAACATTGCTTGTAACTTTTTTTTTTATTGCGAACCGTTACATCTGTTCCCAAGGTGGCCCACCACGGCTTATACTTGGCTTAGAAAATAATGCTTGTGCTCAAGAAAACATATTTATTCATGTTTATTCACGCTTCTACATCTTATTAGAGAAAACTGTTGGTGTCAAACTTTTGATTGTTAACATGCATTGTATATAGTAACAACGAATAGCCGACCTTTGTGGAGGACTGGTCTGCCCCTACGACGCCAGGGGGCCACAATAACTTAAATAAAATGGCTGCTGGCAGCCCGGGATGCGATTTTTTCCCCAGTCAACTTGTGAATACGGGTACATTTCTTGCTCTCTGATTGGCTGTTGGAAAGTTTCGGTGGTCTGATTGTGAGAATATCTTATTTCCTATTTTCAGCGCAAAATTGCTGCTTTCTAATCTAATCTAACCTTAACTAACCTGACCTAACCTACAGATAAAAAAAAGACATTCTCACAATCAGAGCACCGTAACTTTCCAACAGCCAATCAGAGAGCAGGAAATGAACCCACATTCACAAGTTGACTGGAAAAGAAAAAGCACCCCCGAGATAGTTCGTTTTCTGCATGGTGCACGAGAGAGGGGACTGGGTGTATTAATGTAGTGCCATTTGTTTAGGGTGACCAGATATTTGTTAACCAAAAAGAGTATAGTCTATAGGTTGAAGGTGCGCATGCATAAAACATAAAAAGAAAACGAAAATAAGGGTGGCTATTTGTTATTGTTTCTATTATAACCCCTATAAAATAGGTCTACACTCTACAGATTCAAATTACTTATGGGTCTAATGAAATTAGCTAATTACATTGTACAAATACTTACTCACCAAGTGGCACCATTATTCATACTTCTGGGATGATTTTGCTTTCTTGAGTATGTATAAATCGTCCTTTATTGCCAGTCCAAACTCTTCACAGGTCATGTCCACATTGAATTTCACTTTCATTACTTGTTCGAGTGTTGACACTAGGAGTGTACATTTTTCCTCTCGCCAGTAAGTTTTAATAATACTGAAGAGTCTTTCACAATCAACATTTGTACCAGGCAGAGTAAACAAGAATTCTATAAGAGCCACAATCACTTTTAAATTTGACCCAGCCTGTACTAAATCTTTGCACACTGACCTCCACTTAAACATCACTGTTTCTTTTCTTCCCCCCCCCCCCTTCTTCAAGATGTTTTTCAACGGCTTTTGAAATTGCACAGTAAGTGTCAAAAATATCATTATCATTAAATTACAATGAATTTGAAATATGTTTTGCTTGTTGATGGAAATATGAAAATGACTCATGAAATTGTTCATAGGAAATTCTTGAGTCAAGGAGTAAATACCTCAGTTTGTTGACATCTTCAAAAAAACGAAGTGACCATGTTTGTAAGTATTTTACCACTTCACACTAAAACCTATTTGAAACAGAGTATGCATATTCCTCCTTCATACTCCCTTCTTTTACAAATTTAATAAGTAAACTTCTTGCTGAGAATGAGAAAAAGTTCTGTTCTATTCTGTCCCTGTATTTCTGTAGGAGTTGAAAATATTGAACAGAAACTTCAATTGCTGTTATATCATCCCTTTAATTTTTTAAATAGTATCATTAAACAGGAGTAGCTCTGCATGCAGGAAATATAGCCACAGTTCGCATTTTTCTTGAAAAAAATTGACTATAGCAATTGGGGCATTTTCCTCACTCAATAAATAGGCCTTTATCGCTTGATACTGAGGTATAATTTTTTCTACACAAGGAAGTAAAGAGAGGAATCTTGTCTTTGAGTGGCATAAAAGACTCTCATATTGACACCCAATAAATTCACAGAAAATTTTCAAATTTTCTGTTCTCGCAGTAAAAATACTAAAATGATTGTATATTTTGAAAGCCAAGTTCTCAACATCTACGGGTATTATTTTCGCACAAGGTACAGAAATTGGATTATGTATAATATGAGACACACAACCAATAGGCAAAATATTTTCTTCTAATCTGCACTCCAACTCTCTGTGCACATTTTTATTTCCTGATGTTGTCCTTTCTATGCAACCAAAATTTAATGGTGCATTATCTGCTACAAATCCAACAACCTTATTTTCCAAACCATAATGACTTACTGTATCCAACAATACACTTGACACAGTTTCAGAGGTTTCATCGGGTAAGCTATGGATTTTCAAAAGGCATGTTTTAATATGAATGTCACTGTCAACTTCACAGTACCGCACTAACACAGGGAGAAGTTTGTTCGCTTTTCTATTAGAAGCATCACAAGAAATGACAACGAAGGGTGATTTTTTAAACCATTACTTAAAATATTTTCTGACCATTCCCCAACCACATTTGTTATTAAAGCTTGGGTTTTAGTGCGGGCAATGAATTTTTTTTTATTTGCTGTTGATTTTAACAATTTACTAGTACAATCCATACTTCTGAAGGAATGGTTATGTTTTACATTGTGGTACAACCATACAAGTTGCAATCGATCTAGTTCTTCTGAAGATTCCTTTTTTGTGAAGAAACTATCCAACTTGCATGTCTCAGAAACCGATGAACATTCTGTGTGTGACTTCGATTTTATATGTTGTTCAATATCATATTTACCTTTTTTTTTTATGGAGAATTCTTTTTGACACACTGAGCAGAATGCTTTGTAAATGTCATTATTTCGCGATTTTATAATACAGGGATACGTGTCTTCAAAGGCCTGGTTATATTAACACTTTCCTCGCGACATTGTCATCTTATTAGGTGCACCATAAATAAAGTTAGGACACACAAACAAGAGCCACTAGTAACAGACACAGACTTGAATGTCACTACTTCACAACAGCCACTAGTAACAGACACAGACTTGAATGTCACTACTTCACAACAGCCACTTTCAAACTGATTCCTAAACACTAGACTAAATAAAATTTAACATTCCGGCTCGCTTTGTCGAAAAGCTGATTTTTGATGTCGATGCCATTCTTTCAACGGAGGGGAGAGGTTGGGGCAGAGAGCAACGATGCCAGATCTTCAGGATTTTCTCCTTCCGGGCGTCTTACGCACAGATTACACAGAGCAACTTCTTTGATTCTCGTCTGCTGGGCGAGAGAGGTCTGAACACAGGGTGCGGCGTTGCAACCACTTGCAATGCGTTTTCCGTTCTGAGGATCTTAACGCATATTTACGCATAAAATAATCAATGAAAATAAATTGCAAGGAAAATAGTATATTTGGGGATTCTTGCTAATTGAAAAGATTATATATTGAACCTCTAAAAGAGTAGCTATAATACTGTTAACAAGAGTATGTCTGGTCACCCTACATTTGTTACCTGTGTTAAATACTAATACTAATACTCCTATGATTTTCGTACAGTAAGAACATCTGGCTCACCTACCTTATTTTTAACATCGCACCATTCAAATTTAATTCCGCACCCCCTCAGCACCCCTAGATGATGATTGATCCTGGAATGAACACAAAGGAATATCTTGCCCACGCCGAATTCAAAATATTAGCGCAGAGTCATGTATTTTTCTGTTTGTTTCCCACCCCTTTCTGCCACTTTAGGATAATTGGGACAGGAAAATGATATGATGAAAAAATAAGCTGTAATTTTTCCCGTGTTGTCGATATAATATATATATATATATATATATATATATATATATATATATATATATATATATATATATATATATATATATATATATATATATATATTGAGTTTCGAAATTAGCAAGGATACAATTTCAGTTTGTGAACCGAAAATTAGAATTGAGGATCAGATAAAGAGGAAGGTCCTGAGTGCTGTAAGTGGGAAAAGGTGAATGTTTTCATATCGTGGCCTCATGACATCATAAGTAATAAACTACCGAAGCTCCCGCCAGATGTCATTACTGAGCTTCACGGTCCTCTGAGTGCTTAGCCGTGGTCCTTTACGATTACGATTTTTAGGCCTCCCCGATGGCGAAGTGGTAGCGTCCTCGCCTTGTAATCAAGGGGTCCCGGGTTCGATACTCGGTGGAGGCACATAGTGGTTCAGATCCCACTTTAAACTGTAGGTCCAGTCCCGATTAGCCTTTCTGTGCATAAAGTGGACTTAAAAGAACAATTCAATTCAATAACGATTACAATTCCTTTCGACTTGGCACATTAAAGACGCAGACAATGGGTTATATCCAGCCCTTGAAACTACAACAATATGGCATTGTTTGCCGATGCGGTAGGTGTAAAAACCGGTACAATTGTTCCATCTGAATGCTTACTGAACTACTTTTACAGGATATAAGTAATGTGGAAAATAAATTTGTTGTTCTCGTAGGGGTGTAAGTCGTGAACTTGTCGGAAGGCCCAACTATACCCTGGACGGCGTTTTGCAGACTAACGATGCTCTGGCGTCTGAACTCAAAGCCAGTGTTCTCTTTTGTGGGGCTAGTGTCGCGACCTGTGCACAAGTGTTTGTGATTGTTCGTTCATGACTGAATGAATGATTGAATTCTTGTTGTAAATCCACTTTATGCACAGGTAGGTTAATCGAGACTGGCCTTACAGTTTAAAGTGTTACATACTATAGGAGTAAATTGTAATGTAATATGTTACACACTATTGAACTAATGTTATTTTTTTACCTGCTTATGTCTCTGTAATATGTATTATAATATATATTATCGGGACGACAAAAGAAAATAAATTACAGACTGACACATAATCATTTCGTTTTTCAAATACGAAAACAAGCCTTGCCAGTTAGTGGTTATGAAACATCCAAATCTAATAACACCAACATAAAATCAAATTCAGCCGAATCAAGGGGGCGGGGATTTCATGAAATATTAACGTAATCATTTACCATAATTTATATCTTCCGAAATCAAATATGATCATTTGTTACGTGGAATCATTTCTTAGGCAGCACAAGAACATCATGGCGTACCCTGAATGTTGTGGCAGTGTGATATGAGCGTAAAGGACCCTGGAGTGCCTACTTTTCTACCAGTTCTTGTATAACCAGATTCTACAGGGAAAATACTAGGATACTTTAGTTCAGTAGAGTATCCGGCGGGGGGCAAGGGGTACTTGCCCGCTTTCCCCCGAAAAATAAGTGGTTCAAATTTAGTTTCACGCATCTACTCTTTTACGTGGAAAGTAAATTAAATCTTACTTCCTTTTCTAATAATTCAAAGTAAAGCTTTATTCTCCCTGGAAAATTGCTTTTTCTTATCTTCCTCCCATGCAAAAAGTGTTGTTTCTTTCTCTGGAGACGCCAACCGTGACGGAGTGAATAGCACACAGCACTACGACGCGAGAGATCCAGTGTTCGAATCCAAGACTTGACCGGGTGTTCATTGTGAGGCAGAAAGTGCCAAAAGTGGCAGAAAATCAAAGTAAAAAAAAACTAAATCAATCAATTAATGAATATTTTCTTTTCTGGAGAGAAACGTGTACTTTGAGAAATCTTGATCTTCGCTGGCTGGCTTATTCAGTCCAGTTTCTGTATGTAGGCATTTTATATCGTGCATTGAATTTACATCATCTGCAGAACAAGTCATTCTCCGGTAAGTAATTAATACTGGGGAAAGCCCAGGCACATGGCGTTAATGAAGTAAGGGGTTATGCTTTAACGTCCTGCACAAATAACTCGCAATGCGCTAAATCATGGTTGTGGTACTTTTGATATCAATTGACAGACCCTGTCTCGGGAATCTGTGGGGCAAGGCCGTGCATAACGGTTGAGAAGGGGAGTCGGCGTAGAAAAACAGCTCGATTTGCAGCAAACGGCCTCCATGCACTCACTTCGCCTCTCACGGGTTCATTGGTCGAGCCCTCTGGAATCCTACTTGCGCAGAGGACTTGTTTTGTTTCGCTTGCTCCAGAAATTCCCGGGACAGAGTATAAACATGTATATTGTTTTTTTAGAAAGGATTGTTTCTGATCTCAATTTATGCATGTTTAGTGCGTCAAACGAAAAAGCGGTCGATATGATTACATTTTATGCATTTGTCCAAATACTTTGGCAGTTTATGCACATTGATATGTTACTACAGTGAACATATTTGTGTAAATTACATTTTAGGTTTTGTTCTCTCCTTCAAATATAAACATATGACTACAGACAGACATATTATATGATACCAACGCAAGGAGGTATGAAACTGTTCACGATTTAAGCCGCCATGCATTTTTCTTCAAAATGAATACATTTTCAGTTCTGAAATCTTACACATTTACCACCTGTTCTGTGAAACCAATATGCGAATGTAGCCTTCAGAGTTGCTGAAGCTAATATATTTTTAAGGTTCTTCTTTTATTCTAAATCTCTAATTTATATTTACTGCGACTGGTTTACATACATAATCCATTATTAAAATTTTCTCAAGTGTGGCCATCTAGTCTACGATAGATGCTTCAGGTGATTTCACGGTTTGTTAATTCCTGAAGATCTGATGAAATGGAAGAATGAACGAAAAAAAGGAATATCAAGCTCATGCCGAATCATAGGCGTAGTTATGTAGGGGCTAGGAGGGCTATGCCCCCCAGATGCATGCAGCATATGCACCAAATAATTAAGGAAAGAGAAACTGTACAAAAAATTAGAAAATGTATCACGAAACTTTCTTCTAATGTGACAGTCTCACTTAAGTCAAGAAGTTCAAATTATGTTTTGATGCAGGCAGTGTACAACATGAAGTAGACGCACGGTGCGATTTATTCTCTATACAAATTGAAGTCCATGTGCATTTTATGGATCATGTGTACGGACAAGATTTCAAAGAAAATATATCATCGTTATTTCTATTAATATTCCACCTTGGAGCGCATGGCAAACAATAATGTTGTTGCTTTTAAGCGATAGCGGCTTGTCATACAGCGTTAACATAGTTTTTCAACAATGACTTTCTACAATTGAGTGTGTCTGAACATGAAAGGGAGCCGTCATTGTTGAGACATGACCTTGTAATGAAGATCTTTCGTTCGAAACCTGGTGGAGGCACATTGCACGTGGCTCGGATCCCAACCCCGATTAGCTTCTATGTGCAAAAAGTAGACATAAAGAATAATAACAATTCGTTGTAGAGACTTAAATATAATAACAGTTTTGACAGGGAAAATGCATCAGAACAAAATGTGAAGTTAGTTCGTGTGGATCTGCATTGCGTACCGGTACAGGTCATTTAAAAATATACACCTCAATGTCATTTGAATGCAAATGTGTCGCGACTAATGAATTTGAGAAAGATCAGTGGCGTAAATAAAACCACCAGTGCTGGGGGACGCACGAGTTTCTGGGGCGCAGTAAGGATGATACATTAAGAATGACCGAAAATTCACAAAAGTTTTCCTTTCGGCGTTAAAATACATTTTCAACCAAATATATTATATTTTTACGCTCCTACAACTGCAAACAAAAAATGTTTATCACTAGAAAAGTAGAAAGTAGAAAGCTTAGAAGAAAACCTTCATTAGCTGAATAGTTCAAGTCATCGAAGAGTAGACGACAGGCAAGAAAATGCTCTCGCTACCCTGACTTTCAACCTTGCAACGAGATTTGCTAATAATTTGACATTTAAGCAAAGAAACAAAATTCGATTTTTCCACTCCCTTTTTCAATACCTTGATTTACTACCGTCTTTCGTATCGTTGGTTCACTTCCCGTTGGTCTACATGACGCTTTCCTCGCTATCATGTGCTTGGTAGTTTTGTTTTCTCGTTTTTCGCAAAAATTGTGTTCCTTACATTGCCGTGCACTGTTTCACCGCAAAACAATGACGTCGCCGATGCGATGTTGACTTGCGAGCATGCAGGCGGCAAACCTGACTTTTTTGAACGGCTGTAGCACCGAAATGACGCACCAAAAGAAAAGAATGTTACTGAGAGAAGTTGTCTGTTTTGATGTCCTCAATACATTTCTGTGGTCCCGGGTCGTCCTGCCCAGAATATACCTGGTATACAGATATGAAAACAAAGTCACTAAATAACGTCAACAAATTCATATATACACAAATCATCAAATCATCATGTAAATATTTCACACGGACGCTGGCGCTTTCACGCAGACACTCTCTCACTCAAACCACACACGTGTATGTATTTAGAATTAATAACTATTTTATGAAGTAGTAAATGCTGTGTCTTTTAAAATAACAATTCCAGACTTTTCATCTGATAAGTAAAAAGTATATAAAATATTATGGTAGTAAATAAATTTTACCCGAACGATTGTGCGGAAAACATTTTTAAAAATCTAGACGTGACAAAATAATTTGATCGTCAATTTCGTGTTTAGTGATACCAAATGACCACGAAAATTCACACGGTGACATAATATTCATTAGAAAAGTGTAGAAAAAGAATAATAAAATATCTACTCAATCACAATATCTTGAATATGTGACAAGTGTTGCTCGGCAAATTATCCACGACTAACTTCATTAATTTTCCCCTTGCATTCTAACTGGTTTTAAAGTTTGAATCTTTACGCATAGTTTGGCGTTTTCTTTCAATTCTTGAAGCTCTCGCTGGGTGAAATAAAGAGAATAAACATGGTGATGGACAATTTGCTAGGTAATCCTTATGCATCGGACTGTTTGAAACGTATTCAATGAAAAAGTTCGTTAACTGCGGTTTGAAAGAAGTGGCATCAGAGCAAAAGTCGGTTTTCTCCTTGTAGTGAAGGTTAACGTTCAAGAATTCTGACCTAGGAAAGGTTCCAAATAACGCATTTTAAGTCAGATTGTCGATCAATGAGAGCCAGTGGTACAGAAATCTAGTATCGAACAATACATCGGCACAGAATGCTATTTATTGTATTCTGTGGTGAAGAGAAAGCAACGTCATTCTTTAATCCCGATTAAGTAACAAGAAATTTATTCACTAGAAAGAAGCTTATAATTACGTTGCATTAAGAATCATGGAATTAGAGCACGTTTGTTGGTAGGCCTAAGTTGAACCTCGTAACAAAATAATGAAAACATTTCTCATGTATGTTGAAATGGCAATCGATTTTAGAATCATTTCAAGTTTTCTAATGACAACGTTACTCAATGTCTTTCGCACACTGATTTTATTGTATCTTTAACTTTCTTTATGTACATTGAATCATGTTTTGAGGCTTCATTCAGACCCACCAAAGGGAAGAGATCTCTATATATATATAAGTTATGCATGACGTAACAGTATGTTTAATTTAATTACAAAACAAAAGGGTAGGAATGAGATGACCAAAGGGTCGAATCGAAATGAAGACACGAAAGCATCTACATCATGACAAGACGAAGAAGAGGACCATACTTAATCGACACTTATTATATTATTAGCATTCTTGGGATGCATCAGGCATTTATACTAACAATGCATCAAGGTTCCAATTGTTGAATCGTTGCTGGAAAGCGCAGAAAGCTTTGGATTGTGATCAAGTAACGTCTGATTTAAAGTTCTCTCAATTTTCCTAGTGGAATAATACAAAAATATCATGCAGCGACAGGTGACAGAAGCCAGACAGACCTCATGTCTCCTGCACGCTATGGTCAGAAGACGAATGCAAAGCCCTGTCATGCAGGAAGCGATGATAATATCAAATCGATCCCTCGTACCAAGAGCAGCGCGCAGGATGATATTTCTTGAGATAAATGAGCTGAGGATCATATTCATTGCTCTCTTCGAACGGTCCTACAGCCTTCAGTTGTACGGTACTCCTTATTTGGATATTTTCAATATAGCAGCAGAGTACTACTTGTCCCATGGTGGTGCATTTATCACGGAAAGCCACGAACTTACTATTTGCACAGAGCAAGAAGTGTGCGACAGACTTCTACAAATTTCAGTTTGCGATTTAAACCAACCGATGAAAATTTTTGATGTCAATAAGCAGCCAGTAGTTAGACAGAAACCATTTGGAGGAGACGAAGTAGTGAAGGAACGTCTAAGTCTTGCGGGATTGGATCACGCATTTCACAGTTTGAGTTTATACATGTTGAGACATTGGCGTATTAAAGAGATCATCGTAGAATGCGATATATATGAATTAAGATACGTTGGGATGCTGTTTATGGTCTATTCCGAGTGTTCCGAGCAAGGTCTTAGTATGCAAAGTGTAAACAGAGTGCAGTATGGAAGAACCGCAAGTATTCTTCATTTTCTTGCTAGACAGCCAGCTCCAAAGGACATAGTTCATTCGCATTCGGAGAAAGATGACGGAACGAACTTCTGCAAAGATTCGCAGAAAGATGACGAAACGAAGTTCTTCAAACATTCACAGAAAGATGACGAAACGAAGTTCTGCAAACATCCGCAGGAACTGAACTTAAACGTTTCAACAGGAAACCTCAGCGACTTAACACAGAATGTAAGAGTGTCGTTGTTTAGCAGAATCACAGATTTCATTGGACAATATTTTTGTTCTTGTAAGTTCGCCTTCAGACGACATCAAAGTGAGTTGAGTGTCAATCACATAGAATGGAGGGCAAGCAGTGACAACAATGACTTTGAAATGGTGGACTATTTCTTGCTAAAACATCTTGATAGAGAATCCGAGAACAAAAGTCAGGCAGACGATAGACAAGAACATACAGAAGTATGCGATGCAATGACGAAAGAAAAAAAAGCAATGTATAGAAGGGAAGAAGATATACCCATTTCAAAGTATATGGACCAGTGTACCCAAACGGACTATACAAAACGACAGAAATTTTTCATGGAATATCACGATATGCATATTCACTTTCTAAGAATGATAAAGGAGCCGTGTACGGAGGAAATAGGATTTGATGTGGTCCAGAAGTTGCGCACTTTACATAGGAGTGACGATCTGAGAATGATTAAGTTAAGACAAACGGCTTCGCAACTGATCCAGGAATCTGACTCCATTAAAGACAGGGTGAAAACTTTTGCAAAGAGAGTCGAATGTCAGTATAAAATGACTGGAGTAAGAATCGAACAAAGCACTGATGATGTGAGGTGGCTAGATCTTCCAGACGACAAAGGGCTTGAGTGGAATTTCTCTAGAGAAGAACACCAGAGAAATATTTCTGATCGTGCGCGAAGCTTTGTAGAAGTACGCAGTGGCTTCCGGCATCTTAACCAATACAGCCCGGAAGGAGAAAAGCGAGACAAGGCAGAACAGGCTGAACATATTTCGGAAGATGATCTTTGCGATTTCTACGCCTGGACCATGGAGACCATCAGAAGTTTGGAGGACACCGTCAAGAACTTTGAGGAAGCCCCACACACTGTTTCCGGTGATACCCTCCGAATAATGTTCGACGTGCGAGATCAGTACCGCAACGTTATGAAGAACGTGGTGTCGAAATTCAAGAAGTCTGTGTCCGACAAAGTAAAAGAAAAGGAAATTCTATGTCGAACAGTTGACATACTTCTTGCGGAGACAGAAGCCAATTATAAGTTAGTATGGAAGCAAATCATCATCAGATGCGATAAACTGTTGATATCTAAACAGAAAAATGAGCCTCGAGAACGTTCAAAGGTGAAGCCAATATCTTCGAATCAGAAGCAGCAGAAGAAGGATGAAACATCGGATTTGTATCAGGAATTACGAAAAGAAGACGCTCAGATGGAAGAAACCTGTTTCAAAATTAAAACAGGCTCACAGGACAGGCAGCACGGAAAAGAAAATAAAGACGGCCGGAAGAAAGAAAAGGACTTGAAAACAATTGCGGAGACAGAAGTTAATTATAAGTTAATAACAAGGCAAAACGACATCAGACAAGATAAACTGTTGATATCTAAACAGAAAAATGAGCCTCGAGAACGTTCAAAGGTGAAGCCAATATCTTCGAATCAGAAGCAGCAGAAGAAGGATGAAACATCGGATTTGTATCAGGAATTACGAAAAGAAAACGCTCAGATGGAAGAAACCTGTTTCAAAATTAAAACAGGCTCACAGGACAGGCAGCACGGAAAAGAAAATAAAGACGGCCGGAAGAAAGAAAATGACTTGAAAACAATTGCGGAGACAGAAGTTAATTATAAGTTAATAACAAGGCAAAACGACATCAGACAAGATAAACTGTTGATATCTAAACAGAAAAATGAGCCTCGAGAACGTTCAAAGGTGAAGCCAATATCTTCGAATCAGAAGCAGCAGAAGAAGGATGAAACATCGGATTTGTATCAGGAATTACGAAAAGAAAACGCTCAGATGGAAGAAACCTGTTTCAAAATTAAAACAGGCTCACAGGACAGGCAGCACGGAAAAGAAAATAAAGACGGCCGGAAGAAAGAAAAGGACTTGAAAACAATTGCGGAGACAGAAGTTAATTATAAGTTAATAACAAGGCAAAACGACATCAGACAAGATAAACTGTTGATATCTAAACAGAAAAATGAGCCTCGAGAACGTTCAAAGGTGAAGCCAATATCTTCGAATCAGAAGCAGCAGAAGAAGGATGAAACATCGGATTTGTATCAGGAATTACGAAAAGAAAACGCTCAGATGGAAGAAACCTGTTTCAAAATTAAAACAGGCTCACAGGACAGGCAGCACGGAAAAGAAAATAAAGACGGCCGGAAGAAAGAAAAGGACTTGAAAACAATTGCGGAGACAGAAGTTAATTATAAGTTAATAACAAGGCAAAACGACATCAGACAAGATAAACTGTTGATATCTAAACAGAAAAATGAGCCTCGAGAACGTTCAAAGGTGAAGCCAATATCTTCGAATCAGAAGCAGCAGAAGAAGGATGAAACATCGGATTTGTATCAGGAATTACGAAAAGAAAACGCTCAGATGGAAGAAACCTGTTTCAAAATTAAAACAGGCTCACAGGACAGGCAGCACGGACGGTTAAACACAGACGATCGGAAGAGAGGAAAGACTTGCATAGTGAAGAGAGAATCCTTTTTCAGGAAACAAGACATGAAGATTAAAGACGGTCGAAAGAAACGAAAATCTAGCCAATACACAGGAACGTTTCCAAATGAAGGAACTTTCAAGGATAGAGAACTTCTTCGAGATGACCAACAACCTCAAGAAGACGAGCGTCCTAACTTTATTAGGCGAATTCGAAGATTGCTATGCATGTGTTAATAAGAAAACTGGAAGCGTGTATCAATATAACTACTTTGAAATAAATTACTGTATTACAATACTAACAGAAATAAGACTCTGAAATTTAGGAATATCTTTGTTAGTTGATTTAAATAGTTAAAAGTCACAAAAAATTGAAAAATAGTCAATGGTGAGAAAATAAACATGATTTCTCTCTAACACTCTCACACGCACATACATGTGTATGTACTATGTGTTTGTGTTATGTGTGTGTGTGTATGTATGTATGTATGTATATATATATATATATATATATATATATATATATATATATATATATATATATATATATATATATAACTCTCTGTTTGTGCGGTTGTTTAAATATGCATAAAATCAATTTCAGTTACCTTATGCTGATTTCATACGGCCTGGATTAATCACCATAATGATTGATGATAAATGATTAATTGATGGAGTAGAGGGCGCTTGTGGGACACTTTGCAAACCATGAGCGAACAACATTCGCCACACACATGTAATTTGTACAAAAGTGAAACGCAGTGTCAGAACAGATTCTCTTTTATTACAACTTCGATTCATTTGCGCCACCAATGAAAACATTTAAGAAAAAATGCTATGTAGTAATGATATGTTTATAGTGCTGGATGGCCGAGACCTTCTACAATGTTCGAAACTGGACTTTGGCAATTCGGCGCCATTTTGGCTCCTAGTTCACTAAACTTAGTCGCCCAATTGAGGCGTTGCGGATACGAAGGGTGAACTCAACAAACGTGCATTGTGAGGGAAATCCGTTTCAAGTTGTCAAGCACAGTGCGAACTCCACAAACAAACACTTTGAAAATAACGCATGAAGCATTCCGATCTACTGTTACCAAGTTTTTGTGGAGTTCGCACTGTGCCTGACAATTTGAAACGCATTTCCCTCTTTCCCTCACAATGTACGTTTGTTGAGTTCGCCCTTCGTATCCGCAACGCCTCAATTTTACCTCAATTAAAAAAAAAAAATTAATGTGTGAAAGACATGAACATTCCTTTAAAATTTGGTAGGGGTTAAAATACTACAACAATTAAATTAATAGGATTCGCAATTTATTTCAAACGTATTGTAGTTTGAAAAACACTATTTTATACAAACGTTGTCTCAAATGTCCCATTTGATGTTCATATGAGATGGACATGCCATGTCCAAAAGGAAAAATGAACATTAGTAAAACATATAATATTTTAATCGCTACTTAATGCCATTGTATAAAAATTAACTGAACGAGAGCGGGAATTTCCAACAAATATTACTCTTTTTGGAAGTTACATACATAAGCTATTTTACATATCTCGTACCATACTTCTCAATATCACCAATTTCGACTGGTGGATTCACACAGTGCTTTGGATCCCACTTTAAACTGTAGGTTCAGTACCGATTAGCCTATCTGTGCATAAAAGTGGACTCAAAACTCAAAATCAAACTCAAAACTTACCAATTTCGAAACATAAAAAGAAGAACGAGCATCTGGTTATGCCTGTGGGGAAAACAAACAAAAGACACTCTGTTCGTCACCAATCTAAGTTTATTTACCAAAAGTGGCGACTTAAACATTTTATATAAGAACAAAACCAAAACTTCTAGTCACATTTTGCGACTTGCAACTGCTAATTTCAAGCACTGGTATCCTATTAACAGCACTTCATTGCTTTAACTATGACAAGTATATAATATATGTTTCGTACTGAAATATTTGTGCATAATACAATGCACGGAGTAATTTATCCATCACTGCAGAGAAAATAAAGAACCATCTAAATATTTAAAGGTTAAAGGATTTGTTATTCAATTTTAGTTTCCTATCATGCAATATTCTCTTTCGGTTAATAACTTGTATTTAATGTTCCAAACACTAACTAAACATTAGTTTCCTTCTGACTTCAAGATTGTTTCCCCTAGTTCCGTGGTGTCGGGCTTTCTAGGTGATACTGCACGTACATATGAGTTAAAGAAGTGAATCTGGTGTTACTGGACAAACACGCGCTCATATAAACACTGAAGAAAGTAAATAACAGCAAACGCTTTGACACTTCCTTTCACAATACTTGTATTTCCTGTTACACACACACACACACATAGCTATATATATATATATATCCATATGTGTATCTTAGCGATTATGTGTGTAAGGTGCGAACTTCTGATAAGGCGACCAAAAGTCAACCTTACTTCCACGCAGTACACACTAGACTGAATTTTGCAGACGAACGAGGCTCTGGCGACTGGCACTATGTCCAATATAATTCAATATGTTGTCCTGTTTTTTGTCCCTATATGTGCTGAGTGCCTCTTTGCAGTCTCAGCTTTTAAACGGTCAGAAAATTTTAAGACTATAGTTACAACACGACATTACAGTTATGGTATTTTAGTTATGGTAAGGGGCTGGACACCGTATAGTGTGACGGCTGCAAAATAGCCTTAGTGCTGACGCACCCAAAATTTTAAAATCAAATCAAATCTTAGCGATTAAAAAAAAGTGACAAAAAAAAGAGAGATAGTAAACCAAATCAATGAATCAGTGAGTATATTCCAGGGAGTTATATACCCACTGTTATCTATTTGATTCCTAGGGGAATCGTCCCATTAATACCGACGATTATATTATATTCATTACGTTAGTACAGTAGAGTGAACATGGGTAATAACATCCCATGTAGATTAGTACACAAAAGACTACGAAAAAAATGTAAGATATAAAGAAAGAGATAACGTAAAACATTAGAGTATTAAAATACTCGAAACCTGAGGCCGAATTGGAAATAAATTAATGCCGGTATGCTGGTATGCACAGACCTCTCTTTTGATGTAACCTTTTATTTTTCAGTCCTTACGTTTTTAGCACTTTGAAGTTTAACTTCAGTTATATCGCGTTTGTTGGAAGCACGGGGGGAGTTAGCTAGGGGCTAGGGCGAATAAGACCCCCCACATAACCCGACATTATCCCCCCCACCAAACGCATCCGACCTTTGCACAAAATAATTAAGGAAAGAGAATCTGCTCAAAATAAAATATAAAACTCGTCACGAAACTTTACATTTTAGAATTAACAATATTGTGTATTATTCTTGTGGTGTGACAGTAACTTAAGGAGAGAAGTTCATAAGTATCTCTTGATGTAGAAGTGAGCAGAAGGCAGGTTCAGAGTGCGATTTGTCGGGGAGACCGCCACAGTCCTCACTTTCTCGTTACGAATGACATTCCAACCAGCAATACTCATTTCTCACTTACTTAGTATGTAAACCAACACTGCATGTTGTTGATGTAACGATATGTTTTGTGATTATTTAACATAATTGATTTTTGCAGCTATTATTTATTGGGCAATACTTTTATATTTTCTTTAGTTCTCTATAAAGTTAAAGTCCACGTGCAAAATACACATCTCTCGTTAATCAGTTTTTCTTAGATATAATGTTGCTCAATAAATGTTGGCAAAACTGATATGCTGCTGTTCATTCCTATTCTGTTTCTGATTTGTCAATAGGCAGTACTGGACTACAATCTGAAGAAACGAAATTTGGGATGTTCTTGATTTCTGTTCCATTGGATACACTTAATAAAGCAATAACGTTGTAAGCGTGCAAGGTAAATAATAAGATCTGCATGCAAGGTTTACATTAATGGACACAAATTAATAAATAATACGTGGGCTGTTCAAAAAGAAAAAGAGCGGACTTTTGCAGTACCAGCTTTATTACCGCAATTACAACATTACACATGCTTGTCCCCAGAGGCGCAACCACGAATGTTTGTCTGGGGGGAGTGGCAAGTACCAGGATAAACGCACCAATAATAATAATAATAATAATGACATTATTAGTAGTATTATTATTACTACTAGTGTAGTAGTATCAAAGACGTTATCATCCCCATGAATTACGCAAAAAGGGGTAGAAGGCGGTGCTAAAGCATTTCTTTGGAACAAACGATTTGATATATTTTTTCAAAACGTTCAATTTCACATTAGCTAATAATGGAAAACAAGTGCACCAACTGTATTTTTGAATGGCAGTAAATGAATGATAAATCCGTTCCGAAGGTAATTGTTTTTTTACATACAAGATGTATAACTTTCATCTATAAGATATGTTTTACACATATGCAACACGGAGCGACATAAAATAAGAAAATACATATGCAACATGATAACACAAATTGTGTACGTATTCAAAGTCTATTCAATACATATATACAACACATATTAATTAAATAGTACATTACAGAAAACAATCACAACGCGAGCAAAGCGAGGAAGAAAATTGTTAGATCCAATTTTTGCAACTGAAAACAATATTGATTTAGTAGGGCGCAAATGATTTCACGGGGCGCAATAGCATTCTCTCTCTTACAACATTTTAAATTTAGATCGCTCGGCGTCTGTGGCTGACTCCCGCCGTCCCCTAGTTATAACTCTGAACTTGACGAGGAGTGGCAAAAGCAGGAAAATTTTACGAAATGTATTCTTATTTGCATAATATCTGAGATCGAACACGCAACTGCTTATCTATGCCCACCTACAGGAACTCTTGGCCGTCAACGTTTGCTCTCCACCTAGAATTGATTTCCATCGAAGGTTTGGGGGGGGGGGGGGGACGGGCCTCCTGCACCCTCTGTGATTGCGCCACTGATTGTGGCCTTCAAAGTACTCAACCATGCGTGCAATATAGACAGTGTTCCCATCGTTTCTGCCACAGTTCGGACGCCTCCTGGAACGCATTTTTGGGGGTATCTCTCGATCTGTGTTGTCGCGTTCTGCTGAATTTTGTCTACACTTGCAAAATGACGTCCTTTTAAGTTGTCTTTTTATCTAGGGAAACAGATAAATGTTCGCAGGGCCAAGTCTGGAGAGTAAGGTGGGCAGGGCACGACGGTTATCACATGAGCAGTCAAAAAGTGGAAGAAAATCAGTGATGTGTGACTTGGCGCGTTGTCATGGAACAACATCCAACTCTTGTTTTTCCACAGCTAGGCCTTTTTCTGCACACAGCAGATCTCAAAATTGTCTGACATGACCTGATCCTGATGTCGACTTCCTCACCAACCGCTCCGGCAGTACAACGACGATTTGTACGAACAATGGACAGAACAGCATCGATGTGTTCATCGTTTTTTGACGTCGAAGGTCGTCACGATCTTGATTCTTCCTCGATCGATGTCCTCCCGTGTTAGAAACGCCGAAACCACTCATGAAATTGCAATCGGCTCATACAGTCCGCTTGCTCAAGCATTTGCCAAGTTTCACGTTAATATTTCCCCAGTTTAAAGCAAATTTCCACAGAAACACGCTGCTCCGCCCGTTCCTTCATCTTCACTGCTGTGAAGCGAACGCGACGTGCTTACTTCGGTGGCTCTAACCGAGCTACTGGTGAGTGTAGCGTGATGCGACAAGCGACAGTGCGTTTCTGAAGGTTGCCGCTAGAGGATGCCACCTGCCAGAACTCGCTATGAATAATGGTTCGTACACTATGACAAAACTCCGGTCTTTCTTGAACATTGAGATAGTAAACCCCTCTGATAAAATCACAAATCGAACCCTCGGTTGGCGCACATTTTCATTGGACAGACAGTAAGGACTTACGAAAGACAATATTCACTAACTTGTACAAAATGCTGAACATTGTACAGTGTCTGCAATAAGACGTATCAAAACATGTGTAGGGTCAATCAAGGGGAAAGGCAGATTTTCTTCTTTGGCACTTGAACATGCAAAAGGAAATGATGGTGGTCAGACAAATAACTTTTTCAAGAATTTGTACGGTGGCCCCCGTG
This sequence comes from Lepisma saccharinum, assembly GCF_977018435.1. NCBI lineage: Eukaryota > Metazoa > Arthropoda > Insecta > Zygentoma > Lepismatidae > Lepisma > Lepisma saccharinum. The sequence continues at coordinate 20,530,229 of NC_139245.1, forward strand.
GCGGCGTGGGTGCCACATCGCGCAACGACGCCAGGGGTACCGGGTGCAAATCCCGGTCTGGGCATGGATGTTTGTGGGTGTCCATACATCAATTTCATCATATCATCACTTATCCCCATCTTCGCAAATTAGTCAAGAGTTGCACAAAAGGCGAAGTAAAATAAACCAAATCAATCAATGAAGAATTTTTACAGAAAGCCAAAAGTGGACTTCTATTGAAGTTGTAGATAAGACAAGTACGTAATTGGTGTAATATCTTCAAGTTTTGTCACGGAAGTAATTGAAATTGGTTCTCAGTTGTATTAAAATTAGGAAAATATAAAGTATCCTTGTAGAGATTTTACATTACCTACGAGGTACATACTGAGAGTAATGGCAATAACTTAAAAAAAATCAGAATCTATCAATACACGCAAATAAATCATCGCAAAATATAAAGTTTACTGAACGCGTCGAGACACTGGGACGTCATTAGCTTTGTTCACAAAGGGGCAGTCAGTTGTTTAAAAATGGCTGACAGTGATGTTTCGTAGCGACAACGTGCTCAGATTGAATTCCTTGTTAAAGAGGGAATTCCTGCTGCTGAAATTCAGAATAGACTTCAGCGCGCGTATACAGATGCTACTAGTGTAAGAAGATGGGAAAATAATTTTAAAGAAGGAAACACGAGCTTCAGAGATCAGCCTCGGAGCAGTCACCCACGAACTGCCTTCATGAAATTCAACAATAGAAAGCACACGGGTGCATTCTGGTTGAATTTCTTGAACCTGGATAACTATAAATACTCGCCGTTATATCCAAATACTACAGAAGCTCTGTCATGCATTGCGGGATAAACGTCCAGGAAAGATAATCATCGTTCTACACGACAATGAACGCCCACACTCTGCTCAGTTCACCAGGGAGGAAATTTGGAAAATGGGGGCGGGAACTTCTGCCTCACCCTCCCTAGAGTCCCGACAGTGCACTCTCCGACTGTCATCTATTCTGTTTCGTAAAGGAACAGTTACACGGTCAACGCTACCAGATGATTGAGGACGTACAGACAGCAGTGTGGCAGTGTCTGCAAGTAGCTGGAACGGAGTTCTACCGCAAGGGTATTTTAAGCTTCCAGAAAGGTGGGGATAATGCGTGCATGGAAATGCGCCTTTGTTGAAATGTAAAGGAAAGTCTGTAGATTATGATGTAGCACGATTATCTTTAATAAAATCAAACTTGGATCATGAAAAATTGTTGCTCATTACTTTCACCATCACCCTCGTATGAAGTGTAAGCCCATAGTGTAATATTGCTCATGAATGACGGATGAAGACTCAACAGACAGGTGACTCTGGAAGGTTCTGCCATTGGCTGGGCTTCTGCGCTGGTTGAGCGAGAAGTTTAGCGTGGCAGATCCTTGCCGACTACGAGAGACTTCTGACGTACTGGACACTGGCTGGACAGGCTGAGTATATTGCATTACAGTCTATCGCCCTTCATAGGCCCTCATGGCCGGGTGTAATTTACCTAAAGTCCATTGATTTATTTTGAGTTCTTAAAAGTGCAAGAAAAGGAAATTGTTTTAGTTTAGATTTTTGGTGGATTGCTCCGGGTCATGTTGGCTGGGGGGGGGGGGGGGGTTGGGCTGGGTTGCGATTTGCTCTGACTCGTGTAGCCTTTACTTACTGACTGCTGACTATCAAATGGGACAAATTAAACTAGGTTAACTGGGAGATAATCCATAGACATTTCTGTTGAATTAATTGTATTTGGAAAGTATAAGTACTAATATGTTTTGTAATAAATATTGGGTTAACGAATATTAAGTTCCAATTGTATACTTTAAGTACCTAATATATGACCATCCACTGCGCCGATAAGACAATCCTCGTCTCACTTCTTTGGTATTAAAGGGGAAACAAGACACGTAGAGGATTATAAGAGCAGAGCATGGTTACATGCTGGTTCTGTATCTGGTACTTGTGTACAATTGGCTATCAATATATCAATATTTCTAGTTTGGTTAGACTGTAAAATGGTGCGGTAATATGGCTACCTCTCGGAATTATTATACTGTAGATATTACGGGAACAGTGGATGGGAGGAATTTTGTTCCGCCTTTCCCCCCACTTTCATCAACTCGTAGAGAACATTCTGCTTCGCAGTTGTTATATGAATTTGTTGGACACTTTGAACACACTCCAGAAAATGCCCAAGGACGACAAAGGGAGGGGGAAGATGTAGAAACGTACGTAAAGGTCCCTTGTAAACCCCGGTGGGTGAATAAACGCCCAAGTAAGCCTTTGGAAAGTTCGTCGTCGTCTGATGAAGACGAACGAGGATTATATAATAGGTCCGATTTGAGAAAGTTAAATATGGAAATGGCCAAAGAAAATTTGACTCAATTAATAGCTACTGTACCTATAGTTAAGGAAATTAATGCCGAAAGCCTGTATCGATTTCTGTATGTATTTCAGGGTATTATAGACAGAAAAATGTTTCCTTCTCACGAGATTATGCTCGCAGTTTTACCAAAATTAAATACTGAAATGGGTAAATTATGGATGAAATGTATAATTGAAAATATCCCTTGGAATGATGTAGTTCAAATGATTTTAAATAAGTATGCAACTTCTATTGGGAGGCAGTATTTATGTAATAAGTATGTAATGGGTAATCAAAGAGACAATGAAACTCCATTAGAGTATTTAGACAGTAGAGTTCGAGCTGCTAAGATTTTGCAGTATGATATTGATGAAAGTACCTTTGTAAGTTATCTTGTGGATAGACTTAAACCTCAGTATTCCCAAAAATTGTATCTAAAGGGGATACCTAATGCTTTAAATGAATTGCAGAACGAGTTGAAAGTTTTAGAAAAACTTTCTTATTTGTCCAAGGATTTTTGGGGATTACATAATATCGAACGACAATTCAAGGCTAAAGGTCCTGCATTCAAAGACTATACGCCCAAATATTGTCGTAAATGTTCAGCAAGTGATCATTTTGAGCGATGGTGTCCGATGCATGTGAGAGGTGCTCAATTTGCTTTGCAAGGATCGCGTAGTGACATAGGACCCAGACAAAGTGGTGAAACTAAAGTGACTGCTGTGTTTGTTGACTGTAAAATCAATAATCTGAATTTTTTGGCCTGTTTAGATTCTGCGTCAACATATAGTTTAATTAGTGAAAGTCTCTTAGATCGAATAAAGACTATGGGAACTGTTCGAGAATGGGATCTTGATATGCAAGTGATAGTTGGTAACAACAAACTTATGAATATTAATAAAGGAGTTATGTTAAATGTTGGTCTTGGAAATTTATCGTGGACCACAACTTTTCATGTTTGCAAAAACATGCCTCTAGACTTAGTGCTTGGTGTGAGATTTCAGAAACAGTGCCACATGGTGATTAACTATTTAGAACAAATTGTTGGTTTTTCCAGAAGTGATGAGAAAATCCCTATTAAATGGACATCTGAAAGCTTATGCAAAAATTTTCGTGTTTTACAGAATATAGGTCAAAGACAAAGACAAGATCGTCCTTCATTTCCTGTACGTTCTCCTGCCCAGGGTTCAGCCAGCACAGGCCGAGGAGTCGGAGCTCGGTCTTATCAGCGCACGAGAACTGACCAAGGTCAACATGTAGCTTTCCAGCAGGCAGCAGGTGCGAACCAGGAAAACTTCGTCAGAAATGTAAACAATGGTGAGAACTCCTTTCGGAGCCAGTCCAGGACATCGTGGAGGCCACGAGAGAGAAGGCGTGGGCTCGAATCCAGATCTTATGATGTTTCTGGCGCATCTTTTGGTCAGTTTGCATTAGAGGATACTGAACAACAGTTATGTAAGTAAAAAAAAGGTAAAGTGCTCCCCTGTGCTTAGCACAACGCCATGAAGGCGTATAGGGGGTGTGGGGGTAACGCCCCACACTTTCTTGATCCGGTCGTGAGTGGGGGTGATGTGATCAGCATCACGCCCTGACCGCCTTTACCCCCCAGGGTTTCCCCCAGGTACCCATGTTATTCGACGCTGGGTGGGCGGCGGGGCCGCTTCCATCGTTAGAAAAGTTCCCGGATTTGAACCGGCCGGGGATCGAACCCGGGACCTTGAGCATGGTAGTCAGACGCGTTACCGACTGAGCCACCGCGGCCACGAAAATTTCAAATGGTACAAATTAAACTAGGTTAACTGGGAGATAATCCATAGACATTTCTGTTGAATTAATTGTATTTGGAAAGTATAAGTACTAATATGTTTTGTAATAAATATTGGGTTAACGAATATTAAATTCCAATTGTATACTTTAAGTACCTAATATATGATCATCCACTGCGCCGATAAGACAATCCTCGTCTCACTTCTTTGGTATTAAAGGGGAAACAAGAGACGTAGAGGATTATAGTAGATAGGTCTTTTAAATGTTAAATATTAATTAATTATTAATTAAAAGCATTATAATTTGTTCATTACCATGAACACAGGATCATCCATTAATATTAATATTATAAGATATACAAATGATAACTTCTTTATTCTAAAGAATACGTTTTACATCACAAATTTGCTCCCATCCATAATAGTGTATTTTATTTATTCCTTGCATGCCTGCCCCCGTGGCGGAGTGGTTAGCACATCGCTCTACGACGCCACGGGTCCCGGCTTCGAATCCCGGCATGGATGTTTGTGAGTGTGTGCATTCATAAATTTTATCATCACTCATCCCCATCTTCGCAAATTAGCCAAAAGTGGCACAAAAAACGAAGTAAAAATAAAGCAAATCAATAAATTATTCTTTCATTAAAGTTACACTCCAAAATCAACATGAGCTATCGATGCCATGGGCATGGGCGTTCTTTGTGAGTGCCCCTTCATCAATTTCACCTTATCATAACTCATTCCCATTGTCGCGATTAGCCAAAAGTATCAGAAAAGCGACGCTAAATAACAAAAATCAGATGAAATGTACATAAACACAGTTCCATTTATTTTGGATGTAACGTTAGTTTATGCACCACGATGTGAGCGCCACTTAATTTATGCTACCTCCCATTAGGGGTGGAAGTCCTTTATGCCACAGCTATATCTCGAGGGTTATGGGTTCTTCCTTATAATTGTGAATCAGAACAGCAAATATCTTCTAATGGAGATGACATATATGATGATTATATGATTGTAACTTCCTTTACAATATATGTTTATATTATATTATTTTCTTACACATACATATATATTTATAGCATCCTTCTTTGTATATAAAAAATTTCTCGAGGTACACGAATATGAGTTAGGAAACACAAAATTGTATCGGTCTCTCAACTTCTTACAATTTCATAAATATTCATGCATGAGAACTTAAATTGAAGTAGTTACATCCACCTATATAATTATTATTCTGTCTATTATTTTCTTTTTACGTTAGCAACAGTTATTAACTATCTTATACGTTGCATTTTATGTTTCTATTAACAATTATGTAAGCAGAAACAATAATTTTAACTTTCTATCCTAGTGCTGCCATCTATTTTTAACTTCAGTGAAGTTTATACGCACTGACCTCTCCTGGCACGTAACATAGATAAGATGTTGGGATCACCTGTTTCCTAAGAAGAATGGCCACTATGATTTTCGTAACAGATGAAACCATGAATAACGTTAGCCCCAATTAGCCCACTTATGTGGACTGACGGAACTCCGCCTAGTCGCTGAATTCAAGATATTGAAGCAGAATCATGTATTATTTTTCTATTTGACATCCATTTGCTGCCAATTTAGGTTAACTGCTACAATTAGGGTGGAAAATTATGTAATGAAATTGATGAAGGGGCAGCCATAAACGCTCAACAATGCACAGGCTATAACCTAGAGCCGTTGTTTGAAAAATACCTAAAACTTGATTTATTTATTGAATATGATATTTTGGGTGCGTCCGCCCCTAAGCTATTTTGAACCCACCACGTAAGGGTCCAGTTGCTTACCATATATAAAATATAACTAATGTAACATAACTGTAATGTCGAGGGTCTAGAATATTCTTACTTGGGTTAAACAAATAAGTTATTTGTTATTGTATTCCTTTTTTCTTTTATACTATATTTGATAACAGATGTAAGCAAATGGTTACGTGTAAGGAAAGGCATTAATTATAGCCTTAACTTCGCCATGTACCAAAGCCGATATATAAATAAATAAAAGCTGAGGCCGTATACACACATAAGGAGAAAACACATGACAACACACACACACCCCGTCGAGGATTATACAGTGACGTCGCGTGGGTTCACATACGAGTGTTCACAATAATGCTTTTTTATTCTGAATTTACTTCTCTCCCTTCTAACTTCATCTTCAATGGAAAAGTGAGAATTACAATTCAACATATTTTCAACAACTTTCCCCCAAAATCACGCTATATTTGAGGTAATATAAGATTTTTTAATACAATTAACACCCTTTTAATTACGTTATTTATAATTAGTAATGGTTAGTCCAAACTAATTAGTATAGCTCAGGTATGTACAACTCAATACTACCATGCATAGCAATCTACATTTTGATACACGGACCATGTGTTAACCAACTACATTCATTCAGCATTGAAAGCACGTGCATCGTTAGCGGGACGCGTCCTCCCAAGAGTCCAGAAAAAGTGTGTATGTAAAATATTTGAGAATTATACAATATTCCCCCCGCTCACAATATCTCTGTTGCGATGCTTATGATTGAAGTACCAGCCAATGTGACATTGCTTATAATCTTTCTTCCCTCATATTTCGTATTCTTCCTCCTAGCATAATTTGCCATGGTTCAGAGAGATTGATTTTTGACCATTTAAAGAAGGGGTTCCCAAACTTCTTCGCTTCACGGCGCCCTTGGTGTTTCAAGATTTTTCCGCGGCGCCCAAGTCAGAATGTAGGCCTATGTAACACATGCAACGCTCTGTTACTTATAAGGTTGCTTGCTTTTAGTAAAAAAATAAACACATATTTCAAATTCAGTACTAAATAAGCACATATTTGAAACATTCATATCATTGACTAATCATTCATTGGAAATATTGGAACATTTCGCGGCGCCCCAGGGCGCCGGGGCGCACACTTTTGAACCACTGATCTAAAGCGAATAGTAAGGTAAATCGGGGTATTAAGACCACCAAATTGTTATTTCATTGAAGAAATTTAAGGCGAAAACAACAATGAATTGAAAGGTAGGTCCTATGGTCCCAATTGCCCCTTTGCTGGGTAATAAGGACCAGCCAATGCGGTATCAAGGACCGGTCCGCTTTTGAATGGTACGTTCTTCTATTTTGAAACACAATAATCTTGAACTACGTCACACAAGTCTTGTTTGTTCATTCCAAAACCCCACTGAGGAAATCGAATGAAGCATTGCTCTAATTGTGATTCTTCTGCAGCTGCTAGTGCATTAGTCGTCCCAGGATGCGCTTTTAACTTCATACAGCCGCTCAGCAGTTCTTTATGGCGTTTTCGCGCGTCTGCCTTTTGGCTGGTTCCGTTTCCCGGTCTTAACTACGCAGCTTAGACGCATTTGTGTGCAGATTACTATTTACACAAACAAAAGAGGATCACAGACCGTACACACAGCTGGTGTACCTGCCGCTTCGCATTTCTTTTCGTTTTTTATGAAATCCTAGCACACGGTCCTTAATGGCCCGTGGTCCTTAATACCCCGGTTTACCTAAACACCTATTCATTGTCGTCATTAACGTCGTTACAATCCTTGCTCTCATACATTGCACGAAACGAATCGTTCCGGAGGCAGTCTTTTGGATTCGAGTCCATTATATATGTGCAAATGGTAACAAACTCCCAGGATGTGTCCTTTGCCCATGCATGCATTCGGGTGAATTGATCAATCACAAGTACTGGCCGATGATAAAAGATTAACTTATCTTTTAGATCATATATTTATATACTTGTAAATGCATCTATTGCGAACAAGACTACTTGCTGATTTGCCAGAATAAGTATCTCAAGAACACACATTACGTATGCACTTTCATTTGCTTGAAATCGGCCAGGTTTGGCGAATTCTCGTTAAAGTTTACAACTATTTTGCACAGACATTTTCGAGTCCCCCTAGACATGCCTTGTATAGCTATGTTGCACTCTGGTGCCGAATGTAAGAAGTATTGCCACTTGCATCAGTGTTCGCACAGCAAAGTGAACATCTTCGGGTATAGTGGCCAACAACCCCTTAGCTGCCAGTTCTATGCAACACGCACAACAATTGTGTTCAACGCTCTCCGTGGAACACCGTAGGAGTCAGTGTTACCAACTATCTAGAAATGTTATCAGACGTGAAAGAAGTCTTGTCAGAGTAAATTGTGTGTATATACTCGTACATCAACCAAAGATATTTTTCGAATAAATATATGTGTGTGTGTGTATTTAATATGTACGTACGTAATTTAAGACATATACATGAGTGCTCACGTGCTCATGCGAACATTATTAGATTACGCGCCTGGGATTATACTGGCCTTAGGCCCAGACGCCAGAGCCTCGTTAGTGTGCAAAATGCAGTCCAGGGTGTACTACGTGGAAGTGAGGTTAACAATCGGGTGTACTATGTGGCGTACACCCTACCTAGAAGTCAAATCAAGGGGTACATTACATACAGCATGTTACAGAGTGTAAACTGATATATTTCGTTTTATGTGTCTGGTGATTTTGAAAAGCCTTGGCATTCCTGAATTTCTAAAATTGCGCCACGAATCACCATTTTCTAAAACGGTGAATACTTAGAACAGCGAACACACTAACCTGGTAAAACGTATACTTGAAAGTCATGAGATTATGTCTAAGTTTGACAACCTAGTTGGCCAAGTTTGAAATAGTTAAACATTTTATCAGAAGGCCGTATAATAGTAGAGGAAACTAACGAGAAAAAATGACCTAAAATAATTGCAACCAGGCCTGTACCCAAGGAGGGAGGGACAGGGGGCCATGTTCCCACCATCGAGCCATGAAAAAATTTAATTTCAACGTACAAAACCTGAAAAAAATTACGTTGACTGTCTTTCAAATTTTGCATGAATTTAGATTTTGTCCTTGCGCAAATGAATAGGTTGTTTCTGGACAGAGGCAGGTTCTAGAAGTCTGCAGTCTGCAATATTGGGCTATTTTAGTTCTATTACCATTGATGCAAGGCTATCAGACGTTTCGATTTAATCAGGATACGTCTCGTCTCGGAGACAACTTGTTATAAGGGAAGAAAGATACTACAGACATTTTACTGGTTATGTAGGACTTTCTGTAGAATACTGTGTACATTATTAAAATTGTCTGACCTTTTTATGAGTCAAAAACAGTTGTTTGACATTCGACAAATAGGAATCCCTTGATTGTTGAATGGTTTCATCTATTACAGTGTTACTAATGTTTCACATAATTAGAATAGGGGGGAATTTTCTATACTCTTTAAATTATGGAAGAAAGGTTCCTCAATGACTTCAATACAAAACCAACCATATAAGGGGCAGTAAGCTCTCCGCCCGCACCGCAAGATCTGTTATCCCTTTTCGCCACCACTGAGCAGAAGGATAAAAGAACTTTTGTTTTCTTTCTCCAACATCAGGGGTTTTCTGCAACTGATGTTCATTCTGCCACTCAATGGCTTAGGGTTAATTAATATTACGTAAATAGGAAAACCACTTCACAGCAGAATCGTTGCTATATTTTTGGGGCACAAAATTGCCTGAAGTACTTTAAACATATATTGTTATTTATCCAAAGCATTCAAGACATTTAGTACATTATTATTTACGAAATTCTGTCAATCGGAATTTGTTTTATTGCAACTTTCCTTCTTTTTTACTTGTAATTGTCTTGAACATCAATACACAGTGGTGTGACCGTACAACAGACAACTTTCACAGTGTGCAGAGGAAATCAAGGCCAAAAAATTTGATCCTACGAGCCGTTGAAAATGACATTTTCTATCCCACATGTGTCCTCATTTAATAGCTTCTTGGTTGCCGCTGCCATTTATTTTTACTGTCGAATAAGATTCTAAAAGTAAAAATACACCATAGAAACAATATTATGCCAGCAGGCACTCTGCGAGGGTCAAGTCACTTAGCCGTTGCCTTCAGATAATTTATTTACAGGGTTTGCATGACTCCAAAGTCCTGGATAGCTGGAGGAGTAAGGAAAACAAGGCTAGGACTGAGGTCATTGGAAACAAATGATTATTTTTAAATAAAGGCTTTCAAAACCTGGAAATGTCAGGAGAATTAAGTGATTTTATCTTCGCAGAATTTGCAACCGGAAACGCTTTTCGTTTTATCTTCCCAACAATCTTCCTTTTTGAGTAATATTGTTTATAAAAAGGTTATTTCATTTATTTTCAACAATGTTCAACAAACGTGATTCATTTGATTAACTTACAAAGTTGAAGTGTAAATCTTACTTTTTAGCATGTTAAATCATTACACGGTTATGTAGAATACCTCGAAAGTCAGGGACCTTGCAAGATAGGTGTGAACCCTCATCTATCAACTCCACACACGCACTCCAAATGTTTGGGGAAAATCGGCCATATCGGAAAATGGCGTCAAAGGTAATGAAACGGGAAAAATGGCCTTACAGAAATAATTGCAACATAAATATTTCTTTTTTTGTGCCAGATTTTGCGGAATGGTATAGTGAATAAGATATTAAAAATCCGCCTTCCAAATGTTTGGGAAAAGTCCCCCATATTGAGAAATGGCGTCAACGGTAATGAAACGGGAAAAATTGGCTAACAGGCATAATTGCAAAGTTCTTTTTTTTGCACCAGATTGTGCGGAATGTTATAAAGTGAATAATATATTAAAAATCAACCTTCCAAATGTTTGGGGAAAATCCGTCATGTTGGAAAGTGGCGGCAAAGGTAAAGCTTTCCGCGCTTTCCAGAATCCTCCGGTGGACGCGCTGTTGCACCGCTGATGCACGCTTCGGCTTTTCCTATTTCACCGGTGCGTAAGGTAGCCGCACCGTACAGTACAGTACAGTACTGCTAGCGTGACGCCAGTGTCTGTCCGCCATGTGCAAGGAGTAGGCTGTTTGTTGTCAGTGCAGTTTGTTAGGATCGTATTTCATTTAATTTTTTTTGTGGTTCTCGGCGTGCTGTGTCGACTAACGTTTAAGACTTTCTGTGTTAAAATTGGTAAGATAGTAATACAATATACTATACTATTATTACTGTCTGCTATGTCTAGAACAAGCCCTACGTGTAAACAGTACAGTTTTTTCGTTTTGCTAGGAGCCACTTTTTTCCTTAACGATCTCGATCTGGCGGTATGGCCCATACTGAATCGAGCGGTATGGGCCAAATAATGACATGATTTTATCTCAGGGGACGATGCCAAAGTTTAAGAAGCCTGCAGGTGAAGGCCATGGAGAATGGTCCGCTGATATCATGAACTTAGAGAACAAAATGTCGGTCCGGACTTCTGAAGAACGACATAATGTAGCAAGATCCAGTGTGCGAATTAACGGGCCGGGAAGGGGGGGGGGGGGTGCCTGCATTTCCCCCTCATAAAGAATTTTTATCCCCGGCAAAAGACAATTATTTTTATCCCTGCCAGGGGTGTTTTCATCTCCATCAATGGAAATGGAATTGAAACCATATAGTCTACCATTTATTAACATTTGTGTCCATTAATGGTCCAGTTGTGATACATTTCCTCGTTGAAGAGTATGTAGCATTGTGAATTGAAAAAAGAATAAAACCATTTTGAAACGGAACAATTAACCGAGCCAACAGCAGACTGTTTCAGGGTGTAGTTCTGATATTTGCCATGTATTCAAGTTCACCAAAGACTTATAGGGAGGTTCACAATAGAAATTTGGTCATATTTTTGGTATTACTAGTTCGATACCTGTTTTTGTGTATGAGTTTAGGTTTTCCTAGAATGTAAATATTAACCTGTTTCAAAATTACGTGTAAATGTCATCATAAAATGTAAGGTCCTAGTTTAGAACCAATTTGCTATTACTATTAGAACCGCCAGGCAATAACTGGCCGGTAACATTACAAATTGTCACCCCCCCCAAAAAAAAACCTACCTCCCGAAATGAAATCACAAACACGCCACTGAGTGTGCATTCTCCAAAAGCAAAAAGTTTAATTTCGTACAGTGCTTAAATCTATGCTTTGTTTATCAACATTTGTCAATAGATCCATCTTCAATATGTTATCTTGCAACAAGTTTGTAAAATAAATTAATTCATGCTTAAAGGATTTCTTGCATATTTATAATTATTATATATTATTTGCTTCTTACAAACTGTTCCAGGTGACTAAATTCACACTTCTAGATCATGAACGTTGAGAGGGGGAGTCTAACCGGTTCGTCGACTGTCCCCCTGAAAATTGGCATTCTTCATTTCAAGTCATCAACATAAAGAAAGCTTTTTTCTTAATTGGTAATAGCAGAAATAAGACCCAATTAGCTTGTATCTGAAGAGAATGAACAAAGTGAAAACTGCGATAGATAAAAACTTCAGTGTAAAATAAAGGAATCTAGTAATATTTTCATATTCTACTAAAGAATAAATGGTTCCACAATAATAACAATTCCAAATAACAAATTATATGAGATGTTAAACAACAAACTTTATGAACTTTTAAAGCTTTTTCTTCCATGAGATGTGTACAATTATATAACAAAATTGAGTAACTAGTAATTTTAGTACACAAACTTATGGAATATAAAAAAATATATGAAAAGTGTTTGGCTAGATTATGACGAGACTAGGCTAACGAGGCTTCCCCACCCATATGTGTCCCCACACACTACGTCCGAATCACAAGAATTACTTTGGACACACCCGTCAGGTAGCACACGGCAACGCAACATTGTGATTGCCCTTGCGAACACATTCTATACAAGCGTCAAATAAAAAAATCAATATCAACCAAAAAAAAACAAAAACTTCAACCCAAGATGTTAAGAAGGAACAGCCTAATGGTTAAATTTCAGACAACCCTCCTAATTATACAACGAATGCAAATTCCCCGCAAGCTCGACGAGAACCTCCCCAGCCGAAATTAAAATGATGCATTAGTACAAGGTGAAATGTTACATCAGATCTGAAAATGCATCAACATGCTTATTTTCAAACATCTTGCATTTACGAAGAAGATATATTATAAAGAAAAATATATTTTTAAAAAAAGCAATTGTACTGAGCTTGTACATAAATTGTACATAACTTTCGTTGGGGCATGAGATTACAAACCAAATAACATGAAATGGACTCGTCCATTCACAATAATGTCTTCCTACGTTATTTCACTGGCCTTGCGTTAAAATATCATTGTAACCAAAAGCATTAACTTCAACAATAATATTATTTATCATTTGGTACTTTGTTGCATTATAGTAATTGAGATGATAGAACGACGTAGAACAGTGTACTACAACATTGGCACTGTTTACGTCAATAAATATTGTCCGGCAAGTTGAAATATCAAGTCGCAGTTACAAGTGAAGGAAATGCATTTGTAAAATTAGTATCATACAATGTCTTATGATTTTGTCACATATAAGTATCAATGACTTGCACGAAAACAAACGATTACATCAAACAGTTAGTTTGTTCGTGTGCTATTATTCTAGGCACACGATTACCATTGTAAATTTAACGAATGCAATATGAAGTTATCAAATATGCGTTCCAAAAAGTACTGGACGTGAACACTCTTATCCAGATCTATATCAGTACGCGAATGTACATGACGTTAGTAAACAAATACTAATAAATTACAAGAAGCTCCAACTTTCATGCATATATACTGACATTGATCCCACGCGCATAAAAGTTCGTGCACGTAAATCCTATCCTACGAAATCCTGCGAGTGGTTTATCAACTTTGTTTGTTTAAGAATACTATAACAAGCCTACCTTAGCAAAAAGAAAGACGACTGACCTTACAGCAACTTCCTTTCCATGCGTTCCGATTTCAGATTATCACAATGAACAGTTCCTCACTGATATAATTACGGTTAAAACAACACAATTTACCAAGGATTATAGATACCATTTACAGAGTTCAAAACTATATCAATCCATGGTCTGGCTGTTCCGTTCCCTGAATATCCCCCGCTTTTACGCACTTTTCGTAATTAGAAATTCCTTATACAAATTCCCCGTGCACTTTTAACTACAAAACTTAGAAGAGAGCACACAACAAAACATGACTTCACCATAAAACACATTAATCGTATTATGTACATCGAATTTATAAAATTACTTACATAAATCCCAACCAACGTGCAATGACGTCACACTTGAAATGTCTTTTTCAACAGCCAATGTTCCAGGGTGGCCAGGTTCTGCCTAAAGTTACACATCGCTTGACTCGACGAAGGTACCAAGTTTACATGGGATAAAAATCATTATAATGAATATCCCAAATACTTAATTATTGATATAAAACGAGAATGTTCCCAAAATTGAACAAGAAAGACATCGGAGCCATCTATTGACAATTTTTTAAGATTCTTTAAACACGTCTTTTGCGATATAATATCATACCTATGTTAATGACACAATTAACTCAATTTATGACTATGGTCATAAGATATCTGAGTAGAAAAGTCTTCCCAACTGCCTAATTTTTACTGAAATGTGGTTGACAAAAAAACGTTTTTGACAGTGAGATGCCATTCGCAAGCCATTTCACCATATATCGGAAAGATCGTGCGACTCGTGGTGGTGGCGTTATGATCTGTGTTAACTCAAAATGGCCAAGCAAAGTACGCCACGACTTAAAACGGAACTGTGAACTACTGTGGGTGGAAGTTTCAGTGACCGGTGCCAAGAAGCTTCTCCTTGGCTCTTACTATAGGCCACATAAAAACAGTCCTTTGTTCCTCCTCGAAGAATGCCGAGATTATTTACTTGCGGTAGTTGCCCTGGGAGATGTTGCGCTTTCGTCGACTTCAACCTCTCAATTGACTGGCAAGACCCTGTGAATGGAACAGCAAAGTGTACGAACGACGCATGGTTTATTGAAACTTTCATCTGTGGTATAAACCTGAAACAACATAATTTGTTCAACACCAGGAAGGACAGCAACCTGGATTATGTTCTGTCCACCCTAAACGATATTAGTATCACGCCACGTAAGAACCTCTTGACTTCCGACCACGACAGTTTGGATGTTTCTATTCTCATCCCCCCACCCCTTAGAAGAGGTCATCGCCCCTCCATCCAGAACAAAAGCTACCTGTGGAACCGAGCGCCGTGGAAGGAGATAAGACTTTCCCTCGACTCCTTCCCCTGGGGCTTCTTGGAAGACGGGACCGTCGACGAGGCAGCTGACCTATTTACAGGTGTCATTCAAGCAGCAGTGAAGGACCACGTGCCTACAGGGAAAATATCTTCTCATAGATTTCCGTGCTGGTTCGACTCCGAAGTGCGGGATGTACTGGCCAACAAGACACGAGCATGGCAACTTTGGAAGGGCTTCCCGAGTAAACACATGCACAATACCTTTGCTGCTCTGCGACGACACTCAAAGTATCTCCTTCGAAAAAAATATAAGAAACATATAGACAATATCACTGCAACAATCCCGGAAAACCCAAAAAAAACTTTTTTAATCTAATAAACTCAAGGAAAAATAACAGTAGGATTCCAGCTGAAATTACATATGATAGTGAAAGTGCGATAGGCGACCGAAGGGCAGAACTCTTCAACGCTTATTTTCATGGTAACTTCTGCCCCCCGTCTTTCCTTGCAGCGTTGCCAAACGTAAGACCAGTCTGTTCCTCCTCTCTAACAACGCTTGTCACTACACCCGATGAGGTGAAGGATCTATTGTCGTCTCTTTTAGTTCACCGTGCCCTAGGACCGGACAATATCAACACCATGTTCCTCAGGAAAACTGTGCAATCCCTGTGCTATCCACTTTCCATTCTCTTGAATAGATGTTTTTCTGGAAGGCATCTTTCCTCACGCTTGCAAACAAGCTAACATTACACCGATTCACAAAAGTGGTAACAAAAATTTTGTTTCATCTTACAGACCAATCTTCTTACTCTCTTCTCTGTCCATCATCTGTGAAAAAGTAATCAAAGACAGATTGTACAAATTTGTTTCTCCGTACTTAAGCTCTAAGCAACATGATTTTCTTCCTGGTAGCTCCTGTCTTACAAACCTGTCTGTTTTACTCTCACATGCTATGAAATGCATTTCAAATAATTCACAATTAGATGTAATATACTTTGATCTGGCCAAAGCCTTTGATACTGTTAGTCATCGTCTTCTGATTCACAAATTATGCAATAGATTCAACATTCATGGCAAATTTCTCACCCTTCTCACAGATTACCTTAGCGGTCGCCAACAACGTGTCCTTCTTCCAGGAACTGTTTCTAACTTTCTTCCTGTCCTCTCTGGAGTTCCACAGGGTAGTGTTCTAGGACCTCTCTTGTTCATATTATTCGTCGATGACCTTGCCGACCATCTCACATCTCCCTCTAGCAATTACCTTCTTTTCGCAGATGACTCTAAATTTTCAGGGAAAACTCCACTTCCGACGATACTCATCTTCTTCAGAATGACATAGTAACATTTACTTCCTGGTGCCTGACATGGGACCTTACATTACATCCTGACAAGTGTACTACTATCACTATCTCTCTCAAGAAGAATCAGTTAAAGTCATCTTAATCCATCTCTGGCAATAACATCAAAGCAGTATCCTCTCACAATGACCTAGGCATTGTTTTCGACCAAAAGCTCACATTTGAGGAACATATTTTATGCACCACAATAAAGGCCATGCGTCTCTTAGGTTTACTCTACACCGTTTCACTGAAATTAGTGACATCTCAGCCCTCACTTTGTACTTCAAATCATTCATCTCCCCAATAATAGAATACTGCTCTCCCGACTGGTCCATGGCATGTCCCACTCACTTCTCCAGAATCGATTCAGTCTTTCACTTCTTCCTAGAGTCGTTTTCACGTTCAGAAGACACAATGGGCTCTTATGGGCAATGCTTTTCTTATGGGAAATACGAGCGCGCTGTTGTCAAATTTCTGGATTTACAAATTTAGCTTAAGTAAAATCGGTACCTGCAGTTTTGCAGGAAATTTTGTAGAGAATACGATGGTGAACACAAAAAACTGGTAACTTGCTTACATAATTTTAGATAAATTAAAAACGCAAATTTTCTGTGAAAACACAATTTTTACATTGTTTTCATTCCTAACGTTGAAACATGCCGTAAAATTGAAGCTTTCATTATGAAAAAAAATTGACACTGTTTTTTAATTGTCATAGGTGACGGTGGTACTCAGAATTTATCAATACTTTAAAGCATATTTGCATTAAAAAATATTCAAATAAAGTATGTGGAGATTTTTTATATTCGTGCAGTAGAAAATGTCGTCGCTGGCCATTTTTTGTTCTGTAATTCCAAGTAAAAACTTCCAGCGACAAAGTTGTGGAGAAAATAATGAAATTATTTTTTATAACCACTCAAAGGTTCCCAGAAATATTACTTCGATGCATTTGGAGTTTCTTTTTAACCCGAACCGCGCGCGAAGTAAGGAGACGTTGTCTGGCCATCTTGAGCTGACTCACCGCAGCATTCCGGCTAATCACCACCAAGTTTTCCAGTTGTTATTTTATTTCCATTCAGTAAAAATATAAACTTCATGCAGTTTGTTATAATAGAATTGAAATTACTTAAATTTAATAATTGACAATTATTTCCAATGCTGCTGTTGTGAGCAACATTAGTGCTGTCGCAAATACACGTTGTTTTCGTTTACATTACTGTCGACATTAATGCTGAAATGAAGATCACCTTTCAGTTTCCAACGTACACATAAATTCATAGACACCATATTAACCTTTGAAAGGCTTTCCAACACGTGACAAAATATGGGGCTTCAAGATAGAAATATGACATGCCTTGCTTGAGTCATTCACGTCTTATCAGTTCACGTGGGCCATAACTCATTTGTTTGTTTGGGTTGCAACTTGAATCTAACCCATGTGCCAGGATCTCCTTACTTGAGTAAGAGATCTGCTTTGGTCTGTTTAGACTTTTTCCCTCTCCCGAAAAAGTGTTTTCAGTTGTGTGAGCTCTCAGTGATTTTTACTTTTTTAAGTGATTTCTGAAGTGTCATATTCGTGCATTACACTCGCGTGTGTAGTGATCGCAATGTATCATAGTAAAAAGGGTAACTGTAACGTTCACAGTATAATATTAATATTAATAATTACATATAATTATCATTATATATACAAAATATGTAACACCTTCATTGTAAAGGAAGGTCATCATTTCCCGGCGACATGAGCTAGCGCTGTATTGGCAACACTGTGCGGTTTCTCCATAAGCGCCGTTGTCTCTTCTGAACGTGAAAACGACTCTAGCTATAGTCCGTCACAGGGTTCCCTCATTACGCAATTTTTCATCTCCGCATCTCTTGTCTTTTCTAAACTTACAAACTGCTTATCAGCGACGTTTGCAGAATGATTTCAGTTACTTATACAAAATTGTGAATGGCAAAATCCGCTGCGACACACTCGTTGAGGAATTCCACTTTAGAGTACTTATGCGCACAACTCGCAACACAAGGTTATTTTATACAAAAAAAAACTAGACTAGAAATTCAAAAAAGATCTCTCTTTTATAGACTTGCAGCACAATACAATGATCTTCCCTCAAGTATTGATATATTTTCCTCCTAGTTTGCCTTTCGGTCTTCTATCAGAAGAAATACTTGTAATTAATATCACATAGTGCCATCTCTTACTTAATTAATTCTCATGAGAGACGCATGTTCGTAAAAACGTGATTAGAAGTTAGTGACAAAAATATTAAGTATTTCTGTAAACTTTAGCCACACTTCACACGTTACATTTGCCCCTGTAGTGTGTTACATTTGCCCTCGAGAAAGGATCAATTGTAAAATTTGTCACACATATTTAAAATATTAATAATGTTTAGCATATTAAAGTTAGTTGGATCCTAATTGCATAATAATAATAATAATAACATATTGAAGTATTTGCATGCTAATTTTCAAGCTCCAAATATCGATAGTTTGAGAGAAAACACCGTTTGTCAAAAATGTTACAATTGACCCCGCTCTCCCCTACCAAAGAAGAAATATTACTGAACTTGATGCTTTCCAAGGTTACGTATGCTCCCAAATTGTTCTCATGTTTTCTCTCTCTAGTTTTCGTTCATGCATTTGAGATGGTTCCAGCCCTATTAGCCCCTTCCTTAGGTACGCCCTTGTGCACTGCACATAGCAGCCTTAAATGTGTACAATAAAATTAAATGAAAATAGATTTTGTACCACCTTTGCACACGACGGTATAGATAGAAAATGCTTTTTAAGTGTAGTTCAGAAGTATTTTTACTACATACTACGCAACAATGAAAGGATGATTCTTAATATTGACAATGCTTTTATGCATTATTGTTGCTACAGTTTCTACTAAGGCGTTGCAGAAAATCTACAAGGCGGTAAGTTTCATAAAAACAGAGAGAGATAGAGAGAGAGAGAGAGAGAGAGAGAGAGAGAGAGAGAGAGAAAGAGAGTTTTCCATTCTTCTTTGAATTGCTGTAAAATGGGGGAAAAGTCCAGGGTGTACTGCGTGGAAGGGAGGTCCACATTTGGGTGTCTTCAAGCTGCAAGTTGGAAGCGAAAAGAATAAAATCCGAGAATAAATTTGTAAACAAGTTACTCTAACACGTGACTGCAATACGCACCAATAATGATGTGTTAACATATCGTAATCACAGATTGTACGTATACCAAATTATTTTCGAGAAAATGGGTCATTATTGTCTCCATTGCAATGCTATGATAAAGACCAAAAATGATTGTACAGTGATTTTAAAAGTCCTGCAGGATTCTAAAAATACATAACTATTAAAGTAATAGGTTTATTGCAACGAAATATTGTTTGTTACACAGAGGAAACTATAAAATGGTTTGGTTCATCAACAGCTGGGCACCATTCACGTCCAAACACTCTTGCAATCTTCATTTGAATCCGAGAATTGCGTTCTGATGGTGCTCGTCCGGAATGTTGTGAATCACATCACTTACCTTGATCTGTCTGTTTCTGTTCATACAACCAGGGTCTTGACATGTCCCTACAGCCAGTAATCGCAAGGAAAAGGTCTGGTGACCTTGCAGGCCATCAAGAAACTCTCAAACTTCCAGGACAACGTGTGTTTGGGGAGGGGGCACCATTTTGTTGGAAGTTGACCTCATTGATAATGCCTAACCTCTGAAGTTCCGGAACAAGGAATGATTGTCTGTAATATGTACAGGTAGCAGTCGCCGTTCACCGAGTTCTCCTCGAAGAACATGGTCCGTGGAAACTGTGCACCAAACATTGACCTTGGGGTTATCCCGCTTATGTGTCTCGAACGTATGTGGATTCTAAACCTCCCAAATTCGGCAATTGTGTCTTATTCGCTTTTCCCGAAACATGGAACGTGACCTCATCACAGAAAAGAATGAGAGACTGTAGGTCACCACCAACATCACCGTTTAATCGGGTTAACATTAATTCAGAAAATGCCTTCCTCATGCCACATTTCCCTTTTTTCAGATCGTGCACAAATCTCAACTTGTAGGGATTTGCTTTCACTTTCTTGCGTAAGATACTGTGTAAAGTAGACCTCGCCACTCTCAGTTCCAAGGATCTTCGTTTAAGAGATTTCATTGGACTCCGTTGCACTATCTCCTGAACTGCATCCACCACATCGTAACTCGTTCTTTGCATCCCACTACGTAGCAACTCTGCTACGCTTCCCGTAGCCTTAAACTTTTGGTACCATTTCTGGGTACCTGTCTCCGCTGGAGGCGTTTTTCTAGGCGTTGTTTTGAACCTTATCCGCTCCAAATCACAAGATTGGAACTTGGCAAGCCATAAAACGCACTTGAGTTCTTTCCTGCATCGAAGCCATCTTGGAATCACGTGATCGATGACTTGCACACACGTCACTCAGCAGTGTGGGCAGAAATTTTCTTCTGTGCAATAAGACAATATTTCGTTGTAATACACATATTACTTTAAAGTTTAAGCTTCTTAGAATCCTGCGGGACTTTTGAAACACACTGTTTTTCTGAATACAATAATTATCATAATGTAAGCTTTACTTTTACTGTTTTTAATAATAAATGTAATGTTATAGTTAACTAATTGAAAATCATATATTCATTGCATTACTTAAATAGTAATATAAGATGGGTTTGGTGCTAATATTGATCGATATTTTAATGATCGCTAATCGCAACAACAATAACAAGAATTGAGAATTAAAAGTGGCAAACGATGTAAGTGCCAAAAGCGAAAGTGTTGGTAAATCGCATCGTTCCGCACATCAGCCCGTAAGAACGTGCACACTAGTGACCTCTTTACACGCCCTTTGAACTACTTAGAGGGCTACCAGCCACATTTCAAGTTTACCACATTATAAAGCATGGCACATTTCACACTTTAACGTGGAAAACAGTGTTTGAATTATTCTGGCACTCACAGCGTTTACCAATTTTAGTCTTCAATTACAGAGTACCGTTATGTAATACAATTTCCTTCATATTTGAAGTTAACATGTACGAATTGTCAAATATTTTACAAGATAATTTCAGGGGAAATGAATAAAGAATTTAAAATAGGGAGAAAATACGATTGAGAATAAAGAATAGGGAGAACATTGGGGGGAGGGTGTTCATGTATTTAATAATCGAGAGGAGTACTAGGTATACTGTTGAGGAGTCCTGTCTTGTTTGAGACTGTAGTAACTTACAATGTACTTTAAAACAATTGCCTATATCGAAATTGATTTGCTACATACCGTCATATCGGGGCTGTTTGGCTAAGGTGCAAAACATAGGCAATCTTGTTGCTGGCTCATTCCATGTCAAATCAACCAATGGGCTGATCATTGACATCTCAGAAATTGATAAAATTTGGTACTGTGGTAGTACGAGTAAAGTTGACAAAAAATTTCGAAGTTTTGAAAAATTACAAAATTCAAATACGAAAATCATGCAGCATTTCAAATGAATGCTTATTATAAACAGAAGAGAATGACACCAATTTGAGCTCTGCAGGTTAAATAATTTTTGAGCTACAGCTGTTTAATGAATTCAAAATGATGTCGAATTTTAGAATTTTTCTGAAAGTCAATGAACTAAAAAACTATGAGCCCAAAAAATCTTAAATTTGGCAGTTTTTTCCTCTTGATAGGTAAGGTGAATAAAGAAAAACAATATTTAAAAAAATATGAATCCTAAAGATTCAAAAATAGTTTTTCATTGGTTGATTTGACATGGAATGGCCCAGCTGTGTTAGTGATCCCCACTCCACCAAAAACCAAGTCAGAACCCTTTTTTCTTTGGACTTCACGCCGACTACCGTGACAGAATGGTTAGCACAGAGGGATACGATGCCAGGAGTCCCGGGTTCGAATCGTGACGTGACCACTCATCAATTTCATCATACCAACAAGTTTCCGCATCATCGCTATTAGCCATTAGGGCCGCAAATGCAACTTACAAAAACCTAAATCTTATGGGCCTCCCCGATGGAGCAGTAGTAGTGTCGTCGCCTTGTAATGAAGGGGTCCCGGGTTCGATTCCCGGTGGAAGCACATAGTTGCGGATCCCATAGGTCCAGTCTCGATTAGTCTTTCGGTGCATAAAGTGGACATACTCTAAAGCAATCAATCAATTAAATCACGACACTAGATTGTATTCGCAACTACATTTAGCATACTTAAGTAGGTTGCCGCTCACTAAGAACTTAACCTCAAATAATTAACTAATCCAGTCAAGTGGCTACTGTGCTATTCAATGAAGAGGTGAATAACTGCTAGTGTCAACTGACCTATGGACCATCCTGTATAAATGCAGATGTCGCCGAATCCTGTTTCACAAACCCTACACTACATGTTGTTTGAAAACTTAGTTCTAACCACACTACACTCTTTCCCGGTAATCTCTGGAGTATGACTCTAGGGTGCTCGACCAATTAACGTTTGAGAAGAGAAGTGAGTGCATGGAGGGGAAAACGCAGTTTTCAGGCAAAAACGAGACGAGAATTTTACACCGAAGAGTGTGAGAAACGACACGCGCCTCTTCTGTCTAAAGAAAAATATTCACTGCGCATCCGCGAACAACAGGCCGAGGCGACACTGCGCACTGTCGGAGCTACACGCAAGCGGCAAGCGACGCTTTCAACTTGCCACGTTACCTTGGTTCCATAGCGTGTGCATACCCTCTGATGAAGGTGGGTAAGAGTTTTGATGAGAGTTCAATCGGAGAAAAAAAAACTTCATTCCATTTCACCGATTTATTGTGGTGATGGGTACTAAACAGGTGTGTCTCCTGATCTACCGAAAAATTAGAAGAACTCCAGCTTCCGTGACACAGAAATTCTCTGCTCCCCTCCCCCTTTATTTTCATTCTCTGCGATTCAGAGTAATTTACTTATATAATAAAAATTATCCTGTGCTTAACAGGCCATGAAGGGCCTTGGTTTACGTACCTACTGCCAGTCTCCCTCCCACGCTTTCGTTCGTCACCTCTAAGCGTGGAGATCTTCAACCAGGATTGGAATAGCCGGGTGGTCAGCCCGACGTATCCCCAGCCGTTATAGTAAGTCTCCGTGACCGGGACTTATTATCATATAAACATGATTTCGTACATCTGATTCAAAACAACTGC
Source organism: Lepisma saccharinum (assembly GCF_977018435.1). NCBI lineage: Eukaryota > Metazoa > Arthropoda > Insecta > Zygentoma > Lepismatidae > Lepisma > Lepisma saccharinum. The sequence goes on from NC_139245.1 coordinate 20,553,935, forward strand.
ACAGAATTTATTCATTTCCAACGTCTGACCAATTTATTTTTGCGACCAGATAGGTGGAACACAACTTCGTTAATGAATAAAATGTGTGAGTCTTAATAACAAGTAATTTGCTGGAGAACTAAGTGAGAGAGTTCAATTACATAGAAAATAAACTCGCCGTAGTTGGTTGGAACGTTAGTCGGTTTGAAAATACTTAATTTTTTAAAGAGAATAATATTCTTTGATAGCGGTAATAAGATTTCTCTACACTATATTTCTAAGTGAGTTTTAGGAGGGCAAACTGCCCCTCCTTCCCTCCCCGTGACAACTTTTATGTTTGGTTCGTAATGTTCCATTCATTACTGAGGGTTATGTTGCAAGTGGCACGTGTCGCCTGTCGCGTGTTACTTGTTACTTTGGTCTGAAAGCTCCTTTTAAAACATTGATTGATTCCTCGGTTTGCTTTATTTTACTTCGCTTTTTGTGCTACTTTTGGCTAATTTGCAAAGATCGGGATGAGTGATGAAATTGATGAATGGACACTAACAAACATCCATGCCCGGGCCGGGATTCGAACCCGGGACCCCTGGCGTCGTGGAGCGATGTGATAACCACGGGGGCCCGCCCCTTTAAACTGTAGTATGCCAGAGAAACCATGAATCTGACCTGCTTATTTGCATATATACATGTTATCAAACGTTGCCCGAGCGCGCGATTGTCGAAACGAGGATTGGGAGAGTAAAAAAAACAAATTCAAGTTCATCTTGAAGACCTCTACTCGCTTTGATATTTTAGCGGTCTGTATGGAGACGTACAAGAAAGAAAAGGAAATGTATATTCCTTTTCCGGAATGTCTGGAGTAAGAGAACGCGAACGCGTCCTGCGCGTACGTTGCGGTGTGTGCCTCGTCCAATGAGCGCGCGGAGGGGAAGGGTCGCGCGGGAGGAGGAACTCGACTGGTCATTCGCAGTCCAGTAGTTCTGTGGGAATTCTGCATTCGGGAGAGCGCCGCATAGTCTGGCCCCGCCCACAAGCTTTCGCTTCTGCGCGTCCCTCCTCCAGACATTCCGGAAAAGGAATATAGATTGGCATATTAAAACACGTGCGTCCAGCCTGTCCATCAACTACAGCGAGCCTCTGCAGTTCTAACAATCCAGCCAGCATCTTTGATCTTCCCCTCCCCTCTTGCTCCCTTGTAATGTGACGAAGAGAAAGTGGAGGGGGTCCAGGATCCGCCCTTCCCTCTGGACATGCTCATCCAGTGTTGCCAAGTTTCCGTCACGTTCTTGGACTCCGCATTGGAGAGCTGCTGCCCTAGATCGGAAGGGAATTCTCTCAGCTTTGGCAAATATTTTCTGGGTCGCGGACAGATCGTTGACTTCGGATGCGGTTGACGTGCGCAGACATCTTGTAAATACCAAAGGGCGGTGATGAGTTTCAACACTTAACAATGTCACGACGACTTTAATGACTATACGATTGATGAGGGCACAGGTGAGTACCACGGTACTAATTACATAGATGGAAAGTACCATTATGAGATTTTCATTCTTGGCCATTTCCTTTTATAAATGTATATACAGAGTCGTTATAAGTTATGGAACGCATTTATGGCGTCTGACTATCATGTGAGAGACCCGGGTTCGATCCCCGGTGGGGGAGAACCTGAATTTTTTCCATCTGTTCAAGCGGCCCCTGGCGTCCACTCAGCGTCTATAAAGTAGGTATCTGCAGGAAACTCTGGGGGGTAAAGACGGCATGATCACATAACCCCCACTTTCGGCCGTGATCTTGTAAGTGTGTACCCTTAACTCCACACCCCCTACACGCTTTCATGACATGGTGCACAGGCGAGCACTTTATTTTCTTCTTTAAAAGGTAAAGTTGCCCCCCCCCATATAGCACCATGTTATGAAGGCACATTCAGAGGATGTGGAGGTAGGGTCCTACACATTCTCGATTTCGGCCTTGTTTGGATGTGATGTGACCAGCTCCGGTCGCCCTTATTACCCAGTCCATTGATTTGAGGCTGGGTAAGCTCCCAGAGCCGCTTTATGCGGCGACTACAACAATGCATTAAAGAGCTATACGCAAGCGATACAATGGAATCCATTAGTGGTGACGTCACAAGCAGACGACGAGATGAAACTGAGTCTACACAACGAGAAAACGTGTTTTCTTCCTATCCAATCCAATACTATTTTCCTTCGGAAGGGGTAGCTTTAATTATTGGGACAGCAGTTATGAAACAAAATTATGAATACGTATCGTACATCAATGTAAAAACTCAATATGCTGACCAAGGCAGACATTTATTTTATTATAAAACATAAACTAAACGTAACGTTTTATTATTCTAGCAAGGTCTTCTTCAGACTCTGTACCAAGTAAAAATGTAACAAGGTACATAACAGGACGATATATATACACAAAAATACTTCCCTCCAGACTATTAGAAAGTAGTTCTGGAACAATATATGCAGGTGGCTTTCCCTTGTCAGCATATTGAGTTCTTCGTATCATGGAAACAAGGCTTAATGGTGTTATATCAATGTAAAGATGATATTTCGGAGAATACGACTATATATCACACATACCTTACAGAGAATAAGGTAAAGAATAACCGGAGTAAGAAAATCATGGATTTTCATAACATTCCAGTTCCGAGCACAGCCGAAGCCGACCCGAACTCAGCCGATCTCAAGTCGGCCACGCTGCCGCTATGGATGATGGGAAACCAGCAGCCTCAGGCGATTGAACCGACGGCACCCATTGGCTAAGATTTCATTTGGAGCATTCGCTTTACTCGATTTCCTACTCCATTTATTCTTTACATTCTCATCTGTAAGGTATATATTAAATATAGACGTATTCTCCGAAATCTCATCTTTACATTGATGTACGATGCACATCACAATTATGTTTCGTAACTGCTGTCACAATAATTAAAGCTACCCATTCCGACGTAAAATAGCATTGAATTGGATAGGATGAAAAGCACGTGTTTATTTGTTTAGATTCAGTCCCCGCGCGTCGTCTGCTAAAACGTCACACTATTGGACTCCATCTTTCATTAGTTGCACACGACTAAGAATTTGTATCTAAATCGACCGGTGGCGCCATGGTGGCAAGGTACGGAACCTCAGACAAGAGAAAGCTATGTGCGTTCTTTTGTTTCATGAAACAAAATCTGTGATATAACATCTCCGGATATATTTCTTTGGGTGTTTGTCAAAGGCATTTTGTACACAACGAAAGTTAGTTACATTGTGGATGTATTAAACGTTATGATGAATCAAAAAAACGATTCAGTGAAGTTAGAAGAATACCTGCCCAAATGGTTCATAACACATAGAGATATATTTTACGTGCTACTGTCACGGTATCCAGTAACATGTGAAAAAACACCGTTCGATATTATTCATTTTTGTTTATTGATTCATATTATGTTTAAATGTAAAGTGTGAGGTTTGGTTTATTATGTGGCAAAATTGGTATCCGAGCCAGACGTCGGGAGTTGGGAGACGGGTTTTTCTGAGTGACAGCCGAACTGTCAATACGGCAAAGTACATGGCATATTTGCACCAAAGCGGGTCGTCACGGAGAAAGGATGGGCTTTTTTTGGTCAGGACCAACGGAGGATTCGCCGCGGGAGGGCAAAACTAATTACTTCTCACGGATGACCAGGATAATCAGCTGGAGCCCAAGTTAGCAAGAACCGAGGACACGCCTTGTGACCGCATTTCGAGACAATGGACCGAGGTCATTTCCGTCTCTTCGGAAACCCAAGCCAAGCCCCTGTAACGTCTTTGCAACGGACAATTTTGAATCTGATATAAATCTGCTGGACTTCGAGTTCACCACACAGTTTTATCCAGATTTTGTAGAGAGAGCATCTCCGCGCTACACTCTCGCGTGACTACTGTTTTGTCTCCGTGGACTTCGTTTTTCTTGTGTACCGTGAGCGAGTTACCGATAGTGAGTTTACCAGTGTGTGTTTTATTCTTTGAAGCATTTCGCGGTGGTTTGTTTTTTACCAAGCGTGGACTACCTTAAAGATGGCCGGCTAAAAAGATAGAGAAGGGAGGCTGTCGGCTTCCCCGACGCCTCCAATGATGCACCACCACCATCCGGTGAAGCAAGCCAACGCCTAAGCGGACACAAATCCCAACACCACCGACGCGCAGCGCCGCGAAGCCAACCATTGCCCAACGCCCAGAAGGGCGGTTCCAGTTCGACGTCCAACAGAAGCCCGTTACCAGAGAGAGAGAGACAGAGACGGAGAAGGATGATTCCAGATCAACACCCGACAGAAGCCCAATGAGAGAGGGAGAGAGATGATTCCAGGACAACGTTTGATTGATGCCCGCACACAACAGAGATTCCGGACCGACGCGTGAGAACGTACAGCCGACGCTTGTGAGAAGAGAGACACGCGACGTTCTATGTAAGTGAAAGTGACCAATATCGTCGCAAGCATCCTTCGCCGCGTTCGACCTCGAAGAACATTTTCGCCGCAAAGGAACCTTGTGCAAATCCCAGCATCCAGGAAAGATGAACGATCACACGATGTAGCAGAGTCTGGTAGAGTATTCTTCAGATGCTCTATGTCCATGTAAGCATATATTGTTTGTATCAACGCCGTACCGTAAACGCCGAAGTCTCACTGATTAGCAAAAGTGACTCAGGAAGCTCGAACCTAACTTCCGTGCCTGATATTTTTTAGTAATGTTTTATAAAAGGTCATTTCATGTTCATATGTAACAATTTGATTGTCTGCATTCAGAGTTAGAAACTCCATTCCATTACGTTAATTTTTCGTGTAACTTCTCAAAGTGTGCTCCTTTTCTGTGAAACCAACGGCCCACCCATACAGCACAACATGGTTTCAGATATGTTACGGATACGTAACTCGTGAAACATTGTAACATTGCAGCAACATTGCGAAACATTACTGTGATGTTTCAGGTATGTTTCAGCAATGTAAAAATGTCCGCGAATCTAACATAACATTCGTAATGTTACAGAAACATATCAGTGCAACATTACAGAAACGTGTCAATGTAACATTGCAGTAACATGTCAGTGTAACATTACAAATACATTTCCGTAAGGTTTTGTTATATTTCAGCTACATTACAGTGATATAATTTTACATTACAGTGATATAATTTTACATTACGGTTATATTGAATGGAATTAGTACTGTATTCACGAGTGAAATATTTAAGGGGGCCTATTGGTGTTAAGCCCCTTTATTTCAATATTTATTTGTAAATCATTTCCTGAAAATAAAATTCACAATGTTTGATACCTAATTAGGAATGATATTTAATTATATTTATTTTACCTCTCCTCAAATGACCACGTATCTCAATTGCTACAATTATTCTCGAGGTGGGGAAAAGTGCATAAAATTACGAAATACACATTCATTCAAACCAGACAACAGTTACAACTAAAAAAAAAAGAAAAATACTCGTATTCGCCACCAAATCCTAAACTACCTTCAAATGTGTGTAAAGTTTTACAAGTAATAATAAGCTCTCCGTGGTTTGTTGCACCCTGTCACAAAGAAGGTGGGGCCTCTCCCATGGCGCAGTTGTAGCGACATTGCCTTGTAATCAAGGGGTCCCGGGTTCGATACCCGGTGGAGGCACAAGTTGTTCGGATCCCACTTTAAACTGTAGGTCCTGTCCCGATTAGCCTTACTGTGCATAAAGTGGACTTAAAGCACCAACCAACAAAGAAGGTGGGATTTGAGTGCTGTGATCAGAATAATGCTCCCGTCCCCTCTACTAATAGATGAGAAGCTGGAAGCATTTTAGTGTTGTATGAAATCCATTCATGATTCTATGAGTCACGGTCATCTGAAAATTCTACTCTAATGTGTCTGTATGAATAAAAACATTTTTCCTGGACAGAATACATATTCCACATGTATGGTTTTCAACCTACATGGTGTTTGAACTTTCAGAATTACACAGCAATATTCCAAATTAATTTCAAACATCACAATTCATCAATGAAAAGTTTTGACATTCTCTATAGTATTAAATGTGCAGTGTGTATCAGAGGTTGTGGTTACTAGTTAGAGAAATTAATTCTCTTAATGTTACTTGTGAGCAATTTCCATTGAATTATTACTTCAAAGATATAATTATATGTTCTCATTTCTAATATTTTTTAATCATTTATATTTCACCCATGTTTGACTTTCAACGTTGTTATATTGGTTAAGATGGGTTGGTCAGTTTCAGAATACACTGAGAAATTGAATTAAGCTCCTTGTAATAAAGCGATTTCTGGTTCGAAACTCTGAGAGGACACATTGCAGTGATACGGATCCCATTTTGAATTGTAGGTCCAGTCCCGGTTACCCTATTTATGCACAAAGTGGACTTAAAACATCAATTCAAAGAACCAAATAAATATAAATAAGTATACTTTGATACATTTTTTTTACACCAGCGAGTGATCAGACAGTATCCATTGAACTCTAAAAATTGGACATGCATTATTATTATACGTAAAAATAATATTTTTTCATAAAATATATTCTTTATTTGTCTAAATTTGTCAAAATACAATTGCTTCTGTTCTGTTAAGAAGTATTTCATTGCAGGTTCTCCGCTATAACCTCTTGTTGGAGTGCAGTAACATTCATTTTTTCCTGAAAGGAAATAATGTCATAATATCAATTCTGGTCAGAATTTTCATTTCAAAAAACAATATTTTGCACAAGTAAAATACACATCTTAGCCTTGAAGAAAACTGCAAAGCAACATCAAGAATTTACATTCTTCATGTCAGCACCAATCAGTTTTTTAATAAAGGTCTCCTCGGAGAATGCCGTAAAACAGATTGAATTTTGGCAAGAAAAATTGCTTTTCCTTCATATTATTTGCTCAGAACTAGCATAAAGATTTTTGTGAATGCTCAATATGTTATGTAACATCCAAGTCGTTGATATTAGTGAAAATCAGTGTCTCCATCTACTTTTTTAGAAAACTCCTCGGCATTCCGCAGAAAAAAAATTCATGTTTCATCTTTCTTTTAGCATGCCAAGTTAAATACAACATCTGCAACTTGTGCAATCGTGCAGTATCATAATTTGATTTTAACGTTTTATTTTATTTCTGTCAAGAATCCATAATTCTACTAACCTAATTACAAAGAAATGATGATTGAATGGATTTTTAGCATAAAAACAATTAAATATTACCAATTTTTTACCTCTTCAAACTTAATAATAACAATTGAACCACAAATGACCCAAATCTAGTATATTAAACTTGTATTGTTTCATAGTTTTGTATTACTGTAACTTGAAATCCAAATTTTGTCGAAAAATGATCATTCTTGCGAAATAAACTAATCTTAAATCAGCCATAAAATACTCAATTACTGCTAAATCAGCATAAAAACTAACTGTGGGAGTCATAAACATCATAGCCTTGAAGAAAATTGCAAAGCAACATCAAGAATTTACATTCTTCATGTCAGCACCAATCAGTTTTTTTATAAATGTAACCTCGGAGAATGCCGTAAAACAGATTGAATTTTGGCAAGAAAAATTGCTTTTACTTCATATTATTTGCTCAGAACTAGCATAAAGGTTTTTAGTGAATGCTCAATATGTCATGTAACATCCAAATCGTTAATATTAGTGAAAATCAGTGTTTCCATCTACTTTTTTAAAAACTCCTCGGCATTCCGCAGAAAAAAAATCATGTTTCATCCTTCGGTAAATGTTTACTATCCTTCGGACACCTATAACTTCTGAGTTTCGTCAATTTTTTACATTTGTACTTACCTATCTGCTTCGCGGATAATTTATTAACGTGTATTCACGTTTTTTTGATCTTTTTTTTTAAAAAAAAGTGTTTTTGTAACTAAAGAACGTACTTTTCCGCAAATGGTTTGTGGGGCTATGTGTCAATGGTTATTGGGGCTATGCGAGAATGGTGTGTGGGGCTATGCATATTTTTTTCGAAACCAATATTTAACTCTTGGAACCTATTGTGACCCTACCTAACCTAACCTTACCGGAAATGGTTTGTGGGGCTATGTATGAATGGTTCGTGGGGCTATGCGTCAATGGTTGAATTTCCGCTATGAAACATTCCCACATCACACAAAACACCTTCCAGATGTTAGACAATACTACAGGAACTTATTACGGTAAGTAGTTTCTTCTGTAGAAATGAAGAAATCTGTCCGAAGGATAGTAAACTAGTACCCTATGTTCATTTGAGCTATTATTAAAGGTTTTTTCATAGGATAATTTTATTCTTGTTAGCTTGTGCAACCAATCGAGAGCTGATCTAACAAGTATGACCGTGGCTGTGGTGCTGCCGTAGACTTACATTACGTAACGGTGTCACAGAACAAATCAGTTGATTCGTAATTTATATTAGATAGAGGCTCTGAACGTAACAACGTACGTGGTATTCTATGCCTCTTCACTACGCACAGGGAAGTGAGAAACAACATTTTTTAAAAAGAAGAGGACAAACTTTGTGCAAAATTTACGGGGGTGGGGGGGAGTCATATACCGTAAACGAGAACTATATAGCTATTTTTAACAGTAAAAACATGCATGGAAATACTTTGCGTCTCGACCATTCACTTTTTTACTACACACAACGCAGGCAACTTATTTCTCGCGATTATAGTTTCTTGAAGTGGAGAAGTTCAGTGCTTCTTTACGTCCACATATTTTAATTAAACAAACAAAACAAAATACTTCTTTAAACACTGGCTTGAACTGCATTGTTTCCACTCACTTTTTCACACACGTTACACAACACGGATTAAATATATAGCGTGCATAAGTATAACACAATTAAACACACTTTGGCATTAAAAATATTCAACTTACCACGCAATAAACATTATTCTTCATAAGATGTGAACGACTCCCGGTCAGCGTTGAAGGTAACAACATGGCCGCCGCAGAAAATGTCCTGGATGGCCGCCACGCATGCATGATGACTGAATCCAACGTTGCGGAAATGTCTCTGAAACATTTCTCAGAGATGTAAGAAAAATGAGACGTTGCAGAAACTAGACAATGAAACTATAACATTGCAATGTTTCAGAAACAAAACTGGGACTTCATGTGATGCTTTCTGTAATGTCAACGCGAAACCAGAATGTTAGAAACATAAATGAAAGATTGTAATATTTCTGAAATATGTCTGAAACTTTGTGTGCTGTATGGGCAGTCGTTGGTCAATTAGCTTGTCAAAGGTTGACTGATTAGCATTTTAATTTGTTGAAAGCGTATTTTATATTGCAAGGTCGTGCGAGTGTAGTATTCTTTATTGCATAGTGGTTTTTGTTGTATTTTTTTCTCGCGCCGACGATTGATTTGTGTATTCCGGCAGCTGGAGCCGATTAAGTTTCGCATCACTATGTAATGGTTAATTGTTCTCAATGGACGAGAGAGGCTTGTGTGTATAACCCCCGTCCCAGAAACTTGGTAAATGTCGTGCTTACGACTTGATGCGTACGTTCATTCGAACGAAAGGTTTAACTACGCTGACCCAATTGTTTGAGATAACTGCCTGCCGAGGGCTGGAGCATATTTGATTTAAAAGAGCACAGGAGCTGGCAGACTAATGACCTAAATTCACGTAAAGATTCAAACAAAAAGGAAATGGTATGTTGATTAGAACCATGATATTGTATGTATATTCCCATGTGAAATACCTCAGAAGTGAGAATGAGAGAGAGAGAGAGACAGAGAGCGAGTGAGGAGGCGATGTAAACCGTTTGTTGATTCCAATATTTTTTTTTTGTTGATACAATATATTCATATTTTTACCGTTCGTCAGTGTTATCATTTGATGTTTTTCAGGTATCTGGTATAATGCTATTAGTGTGTTTTTATTGTTCGAGTCTACAAGTCTAAGGTAAACCAAAAAGTGTAACATTTCAAGGTATTTATCCCTGCCTCTCATTAGTACGACAATAAACGACCGTCTCAGTACCGAACTAAAAAACCTGGACCGTAAATAAAAGTCAGGACCGGTTTCCTGTACCCATAATGACGTCTGGCCCCGTGCCGGGGTATGAAAGATACGTCATTTCGGCGACCGGGAGTGGACGTATTACGCTACACATAGAGCAACTGTTGAAGTTATTTAATGCGGTGGGATGTTGCATATGTTGTAAATAAAACTGTTATTGTCTTAGAAGACAAATAAATAAATGCGAGTATTTTACTTTATTCTTTTGTTATTCATTCTTGAAATGTGCTAAAATTTATAACAAAGAATCATCTTGTATAACCATGCCGAGAAGTATGACAAAATATGCGCGTCAATCCAAGAGCAAACATTATCAACGCCTATGGCAAAAAAAAAAAAAAATTAAAAAAAAAATAGTCGTACTGTCTGCATTCAGAGTTAGAAACTCCATTCCATTACGTTAATTTTTCGTGTAACTTGTCGAAGTGTGCTCCTTTTTTGTGACACCAACGGCCCAGTCGCGTCAATTAGCTTGTCAAAGGTTCATTCGTCAGCAAGAAGTGTTCTTCGCCAAACTGTTGAAATCATTCGTACACTCTTGCCTGTGACATCGTTTGTTCTCCATACTGTGCAAGAAATCTTCTCATAATTTCAAGTGGCTTCAGGTTCTCCATGGAATTTGATCATACAACGCTGCTCTACAGCTACACACACATTATTTGCCACCATGTTTGCTAAAGTTACTGCGCATGCGCCCACTCCATCGGGGCGAACGGGCAATACTCACCAAGGATGAAGGTTCATCCTCGGGCAGTTTTACCGTTATCGCCCCTTTTACCACTTTCTTATTCACAAATGTCTCGGTGAACATTGAACGACCCTTGCAGACGTCTCTGCCAAGCAAATATTATTTCCATCGTTGGTAGGTTTTTAAAAATATAAACGAAGTATGCATTACTGATTTCGATTATTGATCAAAAGAGAGAAACAGAGATGTTCAGAGAAAAATCATAGTTTTTCAACTCTGTAAGTTTCACATTTATGGCTGGAATGGTTTCAAAAATAGCGCATCGTGTAAAATGCATGTATTGTTGACTTGCAATTATCTGATGCACATAAAAAACAGATGGCCCAATGGAAATAATACAAGTTGCGTTAAAAGTAGCATTTCCTAGGACTTCAGATTTTCAATATTCCCAGTTTCCGAGATAACTGTAGATCACTTTTAACGAGTGATGTTTTTCACGGTCAGAGAGACTCAGCGATTGAGGTAGTTTACCAGGATAAGAATGCCCCTGTAGTTTTGGCGTTATAGTAGATTTTTCAACTGTAAGCACAGACAGACTAATCGGGACTGGACCTACAATTTAAAGTGGGATCAGAACCACTGTGCAAAGTCCCTCTACCGGGTATCGAAGCCGGGAAGCCA